>NC_051184.2:20917999-21208469 GCF_013339695.2 Rhipicephalus sanguineus
TGGGGAGAGAGGGCGCGCGGCTACGCGAAGCTGCGCGCCCTCCCTCTAGGGAGAGGGAGCGACGCCGCGTCAAAAAGTCACGCGTTGACGCTTTGCAACGCGTACGTGTGTTCGGGCCTTTATAGCAGGGCGGCCTCTGTGCCTTACATCTTCGTGTGCAATGTTTTGTTAATCCTTCATTCCTGGTCCTTGCGCGCGAGCCGGTAAAAAAACGCGGAGCGACTGCATGCCAAAGGACGCGTCATACGTCTGTGCGCGCGTTCCTGAAGCGCACAGGCACCTCGTGTCAGGCAACACTTAAGCGGCGTTGACATCGATGATGAACGTACCGATGAGGTGGCTATGCCAAGTGCAGCGCTCATTGCTGTAGCAGACAACTCGGGGAGTGTGAGTGACGAAGATGCAATGCCCGAGCGTAAGCTGACTGACAGAAAGAAAGAAAGAAAGAAAGAAAGAAAGAAAGAAAGAAAGAAAGAAAGAAAGAAAGAACGGCTGAACCATACGCGGCCGAGTTTTACACGCCCATAGTGGGCAGGCTCTCTTTGGTTTTCACATTGTTTCTGTGTTGGTGCCCCGCACGTTAAATACACGCGAAACAAACAAAAACAGGAAAAAAAAAACGCACGGTCGCTTGTCATCTTTTCTCTGTCTCTCGTCTTTCCAATAGCTCGCAGTTGCCCCATCCAGCGTGTATGCCTGCCTGCAGGCGTTTCGTGTTTGTGTTTCTTTATGCTTTCGTTTACGAACATTTCGGCGGTTATGACCTAAGCCACGCCGCGCGCACGTTCAACAGTCGTATGACGACAGACCCCCACGCGAACCTCCGGCAAGCGATCAGAATTGAGAACCCGCCGACGCCCTGACTAAACTTTCCTTTTTTTCTTTTTGGTTTTTGAAGCTCACGCGATGCAATTTTCTTTCTTTCTGCGCACTTTTTCCGTCGTCGCTTCGCGCTATTTGTTTTCGTGTCGAAAAGCTGGGCTCAAACCTTCGGAGCACCACCGGCCGCGCAATTTTCCAGCTGACCGCGCCTATGTACACGTTGCACGGTTTGGCGAAAAATATTTCTGCATATACATTCTGAACTGTTGGCTTCGCGTTTACCCGTCGGTTGAAGCAATAACAATAAATCGCCTTGTTAATAATATTCCAATCGCCCTATCGAAAGATGTCGAACTTTATTGACGAAAGCGAACTAAAAAAAAAAAAAAAAAACTCACAGAGTCCCTTAATTATGCATTCGCCTAAAACGACTCAGAGGCGAAAGCCGTCTTCTTTTTCTTCTCAGTCGATGTGTTGGCCCTTCCCCGCCCCATTCCCGAAAGCTTTCCGCGCTTAACGTGGTCTTCGCACTGCCTCCAGGATCGGAGGCGTTGCGAGCTTTCTGAACCACGCCTAGTTTTGCATTGCCTCCGTGATCGGCCCACGTTGGACCAAGCGACGATGTCATGGGATGACGTCATCATGTGACGTCACGTTATGGGACGTCATAGTGATTTCATGTGACGTCGCACATTTGGATGTTCTGTGACGTCATACGGTGATGCCACCACGTGATGATATTTTGCAACACTCGTGTTGACGCCGATAATCGATTTTCGTGTTTAATTAGGCATCTGAGGCTTTCGCCTTAAAAAAAACACACACACACACAAAAGCTAGTCTGAGAGTGTTGGCGACGTGTTTGTACTTAGCTGTCCTAATGTAGGCAAAAGCTACGCCTTGTTGTAGTCTAGGCTGGGTCGGGCCGCATTCGTGTCAGATAGATGGTATCAATAAACTTCGACACACACGTCATATTTGCGCAGTTTAATGTGTACTTAACGCCAGGCTGGGTGTATTGCGCGAGCTCATTTCACGTTTTCATGAGGATATTGGTCGTAACTTTGTTCTGTGTTCCCCAAAAACTTACGACGAAGGGCCGAGACTTTCTTGAAACAGAGTCTTACTGAATAATCCACCTATCGGATAATACGCGTTACCCGACGATCAAGCGCCGGTGCTTGCTGAATTATATCTTAAACTTCTACCCCTTATTGGCAGACGTTTTCGTGTCTTGCCTTCCATGTTTAACGACTCAAGGTAATGCAACTAAACACAAGCCACGTATATCAAACGACCCTGGTTGTTAAAGAACACGAGTTCCAAACGAAGGCACATGACTGACTCCCTAATGACACTGTTAAGTATGCGTCGCACGACGCAAGTGGAGGAACTCCAAACGTAGTAACAATTTACTACTCACAAAGACGAATTGAGACACAGAGTGATGATATATGCACCAAGGTTCGAATCAGAAGTACAGAAAAGTATAGATCCCGTGACAGTGGTGCGATTATTATGCAAGCTAGCATTAATAAAAGAAAAAAAAAAGACCATGCTGGAACACCGAACTGGAACACAGTGACGCCAAGTGAGGCTATCAACTGGAAGCATATTCCATCTTTAAGTCACAACAGAGGAATTGGAAGTGAAGTCACTTTAATATAACGTTAAAAGGCGGTATACGATAATACCGCCACCAAACCTAACCTAACCTAAATGAACTGTCCAGGTAGGACAACACAGTCTATACGTCGCTGAAGAATAATATACGAAGGCCTGTGCTGACGAGAACGGGAATACCAAGCAGCGCTCCAAGTGCTAGAATTTCGAATGCGTAACGCATTCATAAACTTGACGCACACACCGGCCGCGGCCTCTTTACAAATTCATCGCCACCGCCGCTGTGACCTTTCGAGCGTACGCGAAGTTCGTGACCTTCTGTTCCTTACGTTTTCTTGCGGCCTTAAGACATTTTTTTCTAGTGGGTGTGAAGAAGACATGCGTGGGATGCTGTTGTTTAGCCAACGGAACGTGAAAGTTCAGAACTGAAGGCCTTCCTTTACTTTCTGCAGCCGCAGTTGCACGTATGGGGATATTTCAAACACGTGTTATTTGAACAGGAGTGCGCGTAAGGTGCGGGTCATAGTATTTTTCAAGAAGACCTTAAAGGGATTTGGGAACATCGCAGAGAAAAAAAGTATTGCTGAAAAAAGAAAAAGAAGAAAAAAAGTTAGGGAACCCTGGAGCATAAGAATCGTGGTGTGGGAGCAGATCCCGGATGATGTAAAAGAAGAGGTAGAAAAAAATAAACAGTAGCCAAGTCGGCGAGGAAGATGAAACGGACGATCGATATCGAAGAAAAAAAAAGATATCAGTAAGCCCGAAGGGCTTTTGGGGAAAAAAAATGTTTAAATATCACGAACGAAACAGGAATGACGCATCAAGCTCAGTGTGTCAGCAACGTGTATCCCGTGAAGACGTAGAGAAACCCTGAAGGGCGCAAACGCAAATAAGCTTTCTGAAATATCAGACACGGCAGCATACTTTTGCAAATGGCGCTCGTCCGGTTCGGGATGAATAGAAACGAGTCAAAGCGAAATGTCGCGGATATGCTTCTTCGTGGCGGCTGGCTCGAATGGCGGAAAGAAATGGTTCCACCGCAGTAGGTGTAATTATAACGATAACTTTCGTGATAGCTGGAAGTGTATAGTGACAGCTGTAATCGCAGCCAAACGCGTAGGGGCAGCTTGAAGTGTGTTAGTGATAGCCGGAGATGTAGCGATAACTGTATTAATGTAGCCGCAAGTATAGCGATACCTGTAGTGAGAGCCGGAAGTGTAGTGATAGTTGTGGCGATAGCCGGAAACGTAGTGATAGCTGCAGAGGCGTTTGTTTCAATTGCAAATATTCCTTTTGCAAGTATAGCCAGGCATTCCTTCTTTTGGTGGTATACTTTCGGGAATGAATGACAGACTTAAAGTTTATGAACGTTCACTCTCATTTATCTTCATAGACAATAATTGATCATAAATTCGTAATTGTTGAGGATATATCATCACATTTTGTTAGGGTTGATCGCTTGTCTCTCTCTCAATTTTTCGTCGTTTTGGCACTTTCTCTGAAGGATTTGCCACCGGAAAAGAAAATTTTTTTGTGCCCACTTGCTTTCTTTGACGCTGGGTTCGCGACTTGTCAGCCGTTGTGACGTCACTGCTAAAATTATTATCGTAGTCGCAAATCGATACCGCCATAGGCAGTGTCATTAATAGCATCACTGTAATCGTGCCGTGATACCAAAGTATTAGTCGGAGTGAATAGCATAATCATAGTTATGTCGTCACAGTACATCGCGTTGCCATCGCTGTCATCACATAATCGCCACCATCGGTGGCGTTAATACCATTGTTACAGTCGTTTTAATCGACCCAACAATCTTTGTTTCCAGCTGTCATCGAAGGTTCTTTACTTCTTTTTTTATCTTGTGGTCTCTCATCGTACTTTATCCTCCAAATGTCCATGTTCACTCTTCTGCACGTCCTGTATAAGAACACGCTGGTTTGTTTTTCTTAGTATAAGAGAGTAAGCGCCGCTGCATAATGTTTTATTTAATGTGTATCACACCAACCTGCGGTCTGCCGTTCTGTATCAATATTCAATATGAGGCGTACATGATGCGCGAGATGGTTTCTTCCCCCCGTTCAGTAAACAGGTCGTATGGCAATGACAGCGTTGTGGTGGGTGTTTTCGCGGGCGATGGCATTCAGGCGTAATGAGATGGTATTAAGGGCCCAAGGGTATGAGACAGATCTTGTAGCTATGACATTTAGATACCGAGATGGAAGAGCCGCGGAGCGTTAGAATGGACACATGCCGTCACAACGAAGAAAGAGCAAAAGAATGCGAAGCGTTACGTACAGGCCCGAACGTATAAGTAGGACTGCTGAGGGAACGCGAAACTACCCCGTGCCTGGCCGTCTGTTGGACGTCGTCCTGTGTGTATGGGTCGTAAAAGATCGCCGATGTCCCCAACGTTGCCCGATCGTTATACGGCCGTCAATGTGCGTGCGTCTTGTGCGCACACGCGCGTGTAGTAGGAGTTGCCGCACTTGGCCTTTCGGTTAGCTACAGATGCCTACGAGAGATCGGAAACAAATATAAACAGGGTATACCGTGTTTCGTCGGCCACAATATGCGCAGACAGTGAGCGTTGGCAAAGTGTTATTCTGTTACGGCTGTGCGGGCTGGGAAATGTAACTGTGATATTTAAATGCCCTGAAATTGTGTTAATGATGAGTAGTTTTCTGAAAAAGTAAATACAATAGAAACAATGCCGGAAAATTTTCTGCTGAACGCACTGCAACTGTCTTCCTTTTGGATGCCTAAACCTGAAGGGTAGTTAAACAGATCGGGTGGAGGGGCCCAAATGAGTAAGAGGATAGCAGAGAGGGCAGATTAAGACTCTTTTGAAGGTCACCCGTGATTGCCTGGTAAATACGCGGTCTTTCGATCCGTGGCAGTAGATAGTCTGTGTCAAACGGGCGTCAAATTTGAGTGGTCAGAGCACCAACAATTAATTGACCGGAAACTTGCCGCAGTTAATGTCTGGCTATTATTATTCTTTCTGGCTGAGCGGTGCTATCAACTAGTCTTCGCTCAGCTGGAGTATCGTTAGTTCATTCTGCCTCACATCAGCACGGACGATGTCAAATCGACATGGAATTCCTGCGTGAAAAACATTCTCAAGAGACATTCTCATGCGAAAGTCGTCTTCTGTTCAGTCGACTGTATCGATACTCCCCCACCCCCACCCCCCTCCCGTGAAGCTTTCTTCACCTGATATGGTGTCGTACTGCATCGGGGATCGGCCCACCTTCGACCAAGCGACAGTCATCTGATGGCGTCGAAAATTTGTTGATCTGTGACGTCAGATCACATGACGACATCATGTCACATGACGACGTCATGTGACATTGCGGTTATGCGGCCTTTAGTATACGCCGACGGCACGCATACATTCACTTGAGTATCACGTGACTTTTGACTGGCATTTACAACTTTGTTTTACAATTCGTGAAGTCTCGCTAAATCTCGCAGTGCGTTGGCAGGTCTCGCAAAGTATCGCCAGCTCTCACAAAATGTCGCATAGTTACTTTACTCGTGAGACTTACACGGCTTGAGACTTGAAGTAGTATACTTCGCGAGTGTCGGCTACATGTCGAGTTTCAACACAGCGCTAGCTGCTTCTAAGACCGACCTTCTTTCCCTAATCTTCATTGCCTCCCTATCCCTCCGCCGCGGTCTATTTGCCTGAAGATATGGTAATATCGCTGCGAGAGAGAATGACCGCGTGGGCGCGTTTTGGAGGCCGCCGCCGCCGCCGGCGCGCGCCCTGAAAGAAATGTGTTTTTTTCTCCATATGATCGTCTGACATTTCCGCGCTCCTCGTGGCGTGGGACGGACGCGTTCGGGATATAGGGAGCGGGGAAAGAAATATGAGAGAGGAGCTACGGAAGCCTTCGGAAGGGAAACGGGTAGGGGAAACGGAGGGAGACTGTGTTGGAAATGAAGCGAGAATACTTCGGGGAGATAAGGACAGGGACACCGCGTTGTACACACAAGATCAGTGGTTGTACATCGCGGATAAAGAACTAGGGAAAAGCGGAGGGGACTGAGGAAGAAAATTAGGGGTCGTAGGGGAGACTCAGAGAAAGAAAGACGCGGTAAGGTGAGAAAAAAAAAAAGGCACTACTTCTGCAGCCCAAGAGGGGAGCACGACTACGCGTCTGTAGGGAAAGGGAAGTAAGGTAAAGGCCGGGAGGAGGCCAACGTTTTTGACCGGAGGGAAGGGGGAATTGGGGAGAGAATGAAACGTTGCTTTGGTCGGTATCGGGGAAAGGAGGGGAAAGGGTAGACTGCAGCACTGGGAATGAAGCGAGAAGAAATGTGGGAGACAAGTGAAGAGCGTCGCGTTGGGTGTTACGGAGGGAAGAACTGGGGGAAATGGGGCGAATGTTTTGTCGGAGAGGGTTTAGAAAATTAGGGAGCGTGGGAAAGGATGCGGTCGAGGGAGAGAGGGAGGGAGGAGCGGCGCGCTCGCTTCTATGAAAGGTCGCCGGGTTACAACGTGAATCGAGACGCCCTGTAGCTGCTTTTCGGTTGCGTCACGGCGACACTGGCACTGCGCTTTCGAATCAATGAAAACGCGCTGGCTCGACGGTATAGTAGGACGCAAGAAACATGTGGGAGTCGCCGCACTGAAAGAAAAAAAAAGAAATAAATGAGGGCGGTATATTGAGATGACAACAGTAAAACGAGAGTCTTTGAATTGGCGAGCGCCTTGTAAAGTCGTAAAACGGTCAGACCGGAGGTAGCTGTCGCAAGAACGTGGGGTACATGTCGTTGACCTGGTGAACTTTCGACGCCGTTAACATTTACAAGCGTACATTTAGGACGATGTGATTTGAAGGGATTGTCAGTTATAGGGAATCTGACGATAAAAGAAAGCGAGACTTGACGAAATAGAAGCAAAGAAATTATGACGTATACAACACGGAGTCGGCGCATTTAACTATATCTTACTTGCGCTATGATGTTCGCCGTTAGTTGGTGTGCTGTGAGTAGTATATAAAGAACACGATATGCGAATGTGCGCCACCAGTAGCCGATTTCATTAGTTTGCTTAATCGGCTTGCTTATTTGTCCGTACATTTTCTGTAATATCTGTGCGAAGTCGCCGCCAAGACGATGCAGGGTGTATCTCGGTATTACCTGGGCCGTAACTTATTTGATGATTTCGTTTTTCTCATTTCATCATGACTTATTTGATCGTTTCGCTTCTATCTTTCATTGAACATTGACGTTGCTGAGACCGATCGCTGTGACCGATCTTGGAAGCTATATTACCGGCGAGAGATGAAGGAACAAGTTAAGGCAAGTATAGTTGCTCAAAACATGCAGACGTTCTTCCGGCCTTTCTGGTTGGCGGAAACATTGCCTTCGAGATTCTTGCGGGTAACACAAAAGGAAGCGCGGTCGCTGGGTTTAGACACCACCTGCTCGTGTTCATGACCAGGCTCGGCCCGGGCCTGTTGGAGGATATTAATTGTTGATGATGAGTATTAATAATGCCTTGCGCTTTGTAGGGGGCGATCGGACGGAAAATCCGGCGTGTACATGCATCGAAATGTTGCTTTGCCCGCAGTGGTAGCTCAGTGGTTAAACTGTTTCGCTGTTAAGTCCTAGGACGCGGGTGCGATTCCCGCGGCCACGGCAGCCGCAATGCAAGAACACCCATGTACTTATCTTTAGGTGCACGTTAAAGAACTCCTGTTGGTAGAAATTAATCTGGTCCCCACTAAGGCGTGCCTCGTAATCATATCGTGGTTTTGGCAAGTAATACCGAGAAATATAGGTGAAATGCTGCCTATATGGCACATGGCAAGTCATTACAATAACAGTATAGCGAAAATAAAAAATAGCAACAAAATTTATTTAAAACAAGTGTACGACTAACATGAAAGAGCGGATAGAAGCAAACCCGGGACATTTTCTGGAATGCTCTCTTCTACACTCGCGTTGGAAACATTAATTGCACATTTTTTTAAAAGAGGCTCCTGGTTATTAATTTGTTGCAGCAAGATAAAAAACGTTAACGTTATATATGGTGAACAGCCGCCAAAAGCAGATGAAATATAAATTGTTCATATATTCTAACATCGTCACGTAATCACCACGTACAACATAATTAAATAATCAAGCTGCTACACACCATACTTGATGCTATTCTATAAACGCACCAGCATAGATACATGCCCGTAGCATTAGCGCTATAAAAATGTAATAGTATCGAGTGTAATCGCAAAAATGGTAACGGGGAAATTGCTTGTAGAGCGGTTTTTTTTGTATAATTGACTTTTCCTCACGCGGAAGCCATGTTCGTTTTTGTGGAAAAGAAAGAAAAAATAGAACTCCAACTGTATTTTTCTATTTTCTTTGCTAAGCTTTACTAATGAGCTAGCTCTTTGCACGTGTCACTTCAGCTTGGCAGAGAATGCCTCAGACCGTGCAATGCATAACGTTCGCGTGTGCTCGAAGGCCCGACTTAGGCCTTTCAATGAGCGGGCCCGAGTCCGGCCCAGCGCGCAGCCTCAAGACCGGGCCCGGCCCAGGCCCGCTGGAAAACGCTTCGGACGGCCCGGCCTTTCGGGTCGGCCCGGGCCTGTGCAGTGCTCTAGTGCAAAGCCACGTGGGGTGCAGAAAGCTTTCATTGCCTCCGATCCCTGAGGCAGAGCAAAACTACGTTGGGTGCCGAAAGCTTTCGGGGGGTGGAGGTGGGGGAGAGGAGAGGAGGTGTGTGCAGAGGGCTTGCGCATGCGCAGTAAGGGGGGTCACGCCGCACACCACCACCACCACCGGATTGAACTCCGCCATAAGATGCTTCGCATCTAAAAGACGTCTTGCTGGGCGAGTTGGTAATGTACCATTATTAAACTTAGCGCAAAACAGCACGGACAAAGTAAAGTGGCAACATACACAGCGCAGACTGTCAAGTGAAATTTATTGGAGAACATTCACTCATATATACACAAGGAACAAGATACGTGATGAGGGAATGAAAAAGGCGTTTTAGTGACTGACAGTCTTCGCTGTGTATGTTGCCGCTTTACTTTGTCCGTGTTGGTCGGCGCTACGTTTAATATGGGTGTAGAAAGATGAGAGAGAGATGAGGGAAAGGAAAGATGGAAACGATCAGTAAGTGCCCTGACGCGTATGTAGCGGTGGCACTCTACAAAAGGCGTCCCAAAACAATAAGCGTGGCTGTGACAGACACGGTCGTCGGTATGTTTATAATTTTTTTAAATGGCGCGCAAAGCTTGGAGTCGATTTTCTTTTCCATTTTTGCACTCGAGCATCGCATTCAGCGATACTTATTGCAGCAAACTGTACGTCGCCAACGTTTGCCCAATGGTGCAACTAAGTGTGAGTGTTTTTGCGAAGTACACGTCAGGGCTACAACACGTACAGTCGGCGTAGGAAATTTAGAGGTCACCAAGGTCTTAGAAAACTTTCATTTTCCCAGAAATTTGTGACTGTATTCGGTTGAACTGTTCAATAGATGTTAGTTCGTTTTAAAACAAGCTGGAAATCTCAATTCAGGACTGCCTGCCGGGGATATTCAGCTTTTCCTTGTCTCGTCGTCCATAAACTTTTGAAGCTGGCTGTACAGCGTTGGTCCTTCGTAAAAGGCAACAGTGACTGACAGTTGAAGTGTATATAACTTCCTTTCATCAGCCCTTTTTTGCAAGCACTTGACTGAAGTACGCGAAGCGTTATAAACGGGCGTCAATCGATAAGATTAATTTGCAGGCTGTCGCACTAACATGAGACATCTAATCCCCGCCGTAATGTGTTTCCTCTTAGAGTAGATCGTACTGTATTAACAGACTATATCATTAATCTAGCCCACTAGCACAACAAGTCCTGACTGCATGCATCTGCGCTATTGGGCGCGACCACTGTATTACTCGCATAGTGCCCCATCCAAACTCGCGTGGGCAGTATCGCAATGACCAATCGCGTTCCTTCTCAATAACTCCGCTCGCGCCTAATCACCCACACGCGCGCATAGTTTGCCGAAACGCTACGCTATATACTCACTATACACGTATGCCTCGGTGTAGCGGGGCTTCTGTGTTATAGCTTTACCAAGTGGGACACCCAATGACTCTCTTTGAGAGCCGAAATAATTAAGCCGGTCCGCATAACCCATCGGCCCATAGGCAACGTTCTTTGGAAGCGCAATCGAATTATCCGGATCGTCGGTCCTTGCACGAGGTGGGTTGTAGCGCAACAGCCCGCAACCTTCACCGTGCATGGAGCCGATCGCGCCGCGAAACGAAGGTGGGCGGCTTTGCCTGCGAGCGAGCGCGCAATGCGGTGAAGGCGAACCTCTGCCTCCCACGCGATGCAGTTGAGGCGTCGCTGGCCGCGGACACGGGGTGAAGGACCGGTCGAATCGTTGACGCGGTTGCCTGTTTCTTTCTCTCGCTCATCTCTCTGTGGAGAGAGAAAAACCGGGGCCGCCGCCGCTGGGGAAGAAGACGTCGGGAAGAGACGGAGGTTGTAAGACGGCTGGCGCCATCTGTTGAAAGAAGCGCTTACTGCGAGGGAGGGGCGCGGTGGAGGCCCAGTGGCGGGACGGTTTGTACCGTTCCTGAAAGAAAATCACGCTGTATATTGGGATGATTCGAGCGTGTCTACAGCTGAAGATTAATTGCCGTAGTGAAGGACAACTGACACGAAAAATGAAACACACACACGCACACACACACACACGCGCACACACACACACACACATATATATATATATATATATATATATATATATATATATATATATATATATATATATATATATATATATATATATATATATATAATGAAAACTCATCTTCTTTAATGCGAGGTTGGCCGAGGACCAAAAAACTGTATATCAATCGTAATATCCGGAAATACGTATTATGCGGCAAATTATCGACCAGATTTCGTTGTATACGTAGAACGTTTAACTAATGTCAAACATTCGTGAGTGTAGCGCCTGCTTTCGTCTCCATTTCTTGTGTCAGAATTGTCTTTTGTTACGCCGATTCACCGCCTCAGTGATGCTAAGCCAACTAGACCAACCGTTAATTCCTTTTACCATATCAGCAGTAAAGATATTACTGTCACGCGCATGCGCAGCCTTGCGCGAGCGTTCAGTTTGCCACTCGCAAAGGTGATAGTGCGCACCGTTACGTTTTTATGCTGTAATATTGATGATGATGAAGAAGATGGTGACTGTGATTAATAAGGTTTTTCATATCGCAAATACGTATGAAACAAAAAGTTTTACATGGCTGAGCGAATCGCCACACACTCAGTCATTAACCACTTACTTGTTCGGCGAGGCAGCGCAGCTCCCTTTGTACGCTCACCTGTTCTTTCTTTTGCTGCTTGTGTCGTCGTAGAACCCTGGCGTAGGCTGCAGCATAATGCTGGGCGTAGATTGACGTAGAACTGGTCCGTACAGGCCAATGGCGCGGCAGTAGTTCGTGTGTACTACACGTTTTTGTAGTGGCGATTTGATTGTTTCACGTTTCGTTTTGCTGACAAATCCCCCCTATTTGCTGCACCACTGTTTTCCCTTCTCGCTTATCTCCTGCGTAGTTGGTCGTGCTTGGAGTAGACTAGACATTAGTAGTGCGTAGCGCTAGTTAGCGAGTAGTTGATCTAGTATATAGTGTGTTCACTTCTGCTGTGGTGTATGACCCGCTCACGACTGAGGTAAGTAACCGATTGAGGTCGACAAGTTTTAGTTTGTCCGCAAACTTCTTTGCGTTAGCGTTATACCGGATGCCGTAGGCGTAAACCTGAGAAGGCCGTACAGGTGGTGCCATCTGGCGATGCCGAGACGAACCAGGCAAGCACAGAATTGTTACTGCAGAAAGCTTCTCTGATTCTACTTCTCTGCTGGTGTAAATGCTCTGTAGCAGCATACTACAGAATGAGTTGCTTTTTTAGAACTTTTTTATTGCGATAGCAACGATATGGAAACTATCGACGGGTTTTTGCCGTCGCCGTTATGTTCCCTATAAAGTCCAAATCGACAACTTGCCCCGCGCATCGTATGTGCTAACCGCGAGTAAAAGCGCGCGAGCGCTGGCGACGATGAAATAAGCCGGCCATCTCCGTCGCACGGAGGGCGTATGCGATGACATCAGTCCGCGTGCGGGGCCTCCGTCGATTGCTCCTCAAGCAGAGAGGAGATGCCCCGGCCGTCTTTCGTCGTGCGAAGGAGCATGAAGGGACGCCGAGGGAGGGGAGCTGCGTCGCTCGAGCAGTAATTTTGATCATAAGGGCGCGGTCGCGAGCGCTGGCGCGCGCGCTATCTGGACAGACTTCAACAAACAGCTTTTCTACGTGCTGTGCTCTCACAGCTTCGGGTTGGGACGACAGAGCGCTCGAAAACCACCTCTCTCCCTGGAACGGCCGTATTCCCTTAGACCAATGTTTTGCAGAGTTACGCGAGATCGTATCTACAGGAGTTAGCTGCTAGCTTTACTTCATATAAGATTACAATTTCTTGTTATCGCATTTATTGATTCGCCCTGGTGGCGAAACTGATTTTTCTTTCCTCGAGGACACGAGGCGAACACAAACAAACGTGTCTATAATTGTGGTGGCACGAAGCGTCACAGGATGTCGATGCCATCGTCCGGTAACCCGGTATTCCGTAAACCGTTTGCGTATGCCGGAATACTGTACAGGCTAAAAAGCCTCGAATAGTGTGTAACAGTTAACGTTAAACGCTGACCGTGTTCAAACCATGCGAGGGCCAGATACAGAACTTACTAAGTGTGGTTGTTATAAACGTAACTTCATTGAAAATTCGCAGGTGATAGCATAGGAGAGCGCACAGGAGGGGGCGGTACACACCCGCCCTCCTTCGAGTCAGCTGTTGGAGATGTGCCAACACTTCCAAACGCCGTCCTCTAAACTCCAAAGGGAACCGAGGCATGGGCTTCGTACAGCCTAATTAGGCCCGTAATTAATGTTAAATAACTATTCGACGTGTGTTACGTAGCCTTGCGCTTAGGTGGTGCGTACCGACCAAACTTCAATTTCTCATGTTCACTTGCTTCAATTTCCTATGGTGCCTTGACCTCCGCCCGCAAACTTTTTCACGGGAAGTTATTGATAAAAATATCTCGTGTGAGTGATCTTTTTCATCAAAATGTCCATACTGAATTGCAAACTCTGATAACTCGCATTCGAAGGTACGAGATCAAAAGATGGCAAGTAGGGCACCAATTGTTCAATATATTGGTGTTAAAGAGCATTGACATATCGGTAGAAAAAGCTAATTATACGCTAACGGACTCATGAGTCGACTCACCCGGACTCACTCAGACTCAGATCGAGCCGTGAGTCTGAGTCAGTCCGAGTGAATTATATTTTGGTGAGCTTGAGTCCGGTTGAGAAATAGTTTAGTGAGTCTGAGTCCGAGTGAGTACGGTTGAGGAAAATTCTGGCGAGTCTTGAGTCCGAGTGAGCCCTAAGGGCAAGATATGTTTCATGGGTAAGTCTGAGTGAGCTCCACATTTTTTGCCGACCTGTGACTAGCTGCGGTAGAGCTGTTTGCAGCCTGTAAGAATACTCATGTGTGTGTTCAGACAAATGTTTACGACTTAGAGTACTATACTCGGGGACAACTTTTCTTGGCACTAAAGGGAAAGCTACGGGGGCGGAGCGTCTGCACATGTACTGCTACGCGAAGTAGTCCGGTTTGGCGCGCGTCTCGTAACGCCGTGGAAAGTGATGGCTAGCGTTGCATTTCGACGCAAACGCTGCTTAGCGTCTAAGGTACGGGTAAAAGGCGCGACTTTTAGATTGAAGCATCTTATAGCGGAGTTCAATCCGGTGGTGGTGGTGTGCGGCGTGACCACCCTTACTGCGCATGCGCAAACCTTCTCCACTTCCCCTCTCCCTCTCCACATCGCCTCTCCCCTTCCCTTTCCCCTCCCCTTTTCCTTTCCCATCCCCCTCTCCTCTCCCCTCTCTACTTCCCCTCTCCACTCCTCCTCTCCCCTCCCCCTCTTTTCCCCTCTCCCCTTTCCCTTCCCCCTCTGCTTCCCCCTCTCCCCTTTCCCCCTCACCACTCCACCTCTGAAAAGCGGGCTCTACATGCCGAAACACTGCTTCGCATCGCCTCATGGTCACCTTTAGCGGGAGATGGTGTGATTTTTTCAAGCACGCAAAAACGCAAAGTGACAACATATAAAGTAAAATAAATACAAATATCTCGCTTGTGTGCGCTGCATTCCGTCTCAAAAAGCTACATGTAGAAAATGAAAGAATAGTTAATATATTTCATGCAGTAAATACAGACGCAATTGGAGGACTACATTCATTAGCGGTTGGATACGTGCATTGTGGCTCTGTAGGTTTCCCTTCATTGCCACAGAAAGTTGTCCCTGAGTATAGGTACTCTACTATGGGAGAGCGCTAAGCTGTCCCTAAAATGGGGGGGGGGGGGGGGTTAGAGAAAATGCGAGCCATTCAGAGTAATTTCTACTCTACTACGGGAGAGCTACATGTAGCTGTCCTGGCTATATGGTACCACGTGCCCAATGCACGTGCCAGAATTGTTACAACATACGTTTGTAGAAAAGAACAAACAGCTGCGTAACAGACCACGCCGACATAACATCTCGCACAACCCCCGTAGTTGGTGTGGTCGCAATCACAGTCTCTGCTTCGTAGTCAAGAAATGACCTCGATGATCTCCAGCGATTTTATAGCTTCTACGGAACTCTTCACCCTCAACGCATGCATTTTAACTGATATGCTGAAAATACGCAATTTAAACCAGAAGAAGTCATCGTTTTTCTGTCGAAAAAAAAAAGATAATTTTTTCTAAGGAAAACGGAAACATAGGTCCATTCAAGGAAATATATTTGCAGGCGTTGCTTCAAGCGCCAGTGACACTGCTAAGAAGAAAGCAGTAACAAAATATCACATAGTGGGGTGCTATTAAGGCGAAAGCCTTATACTCGGGGAAAACTTTCTGGGGCAATGAAGGGAAAGCTACGGGGGCGGAGCCCCGTCTGCACATGTACTGCTACGCGAAGTAGCCCGGTTTGGCGCGCGTCTCGTAACGCCGTGGAAAGTGATGGCTAGCGTTGCATTTCGACGCAAACGCTTCTTAGCGTCTAAGGTACGGGTAAAAGGAGAGACTTTTAGGGGCGAAGCTCCTTAAAGCGGCACCCATTCGTCCCCGTCGTAGTGCGTAACCAGTCTTAACGCTAGTACCAGATCTTGACCTCCAAGGTGGTGCCGGTGGGAGATTTCTCCTGTACGTTGTTGAACAATAAAAAATTCGCAGCGTGCGCGTTAACTAAAAGCCGAATTCTTCTGTCTCTCATTCCCCATTAGCAGCCATTGGCATGTTCCAGTAGGAAACGTTCGTAGAAGTAGAAGTGTAAGTGTTAGCTAAAAGCCGACTTCTTCTGTCTCTCATTCCCATTAGCAGCCATTGTTTACCTCCAAGGTAGTGCCTGGTGAGATTTCTCCTGTGCGTGATTAAACAATAAAAATTTTGTTCAAAACGCTGTTGATTGATGAAATAAACCAACGAAAGACGCCAGATGTTTTCTAAAAGCAAAACGAAAAGAGGCCAGATGTTTCTAAAGCAAAACGAAAAGACGCCAGCTGCTTAACGAAAGACGCCAGATGTTTTCTAAAGCAATGGTTTTCTGAACAATGAAAATTCACAGCGTACATGTAAAATTAAAGTGAGCTGCAAGTCGTCATAACTCTCATCGAACCTTTAGTATAAACGCGCCCGATCTCACGTCGGTGATGATGTACTGGGCAGAATTCACCGAAGATTCACGGTTTACCGATGAACCTCCGCAGCTTCGCCCACTCATCATCATTCACTCCGTGGATATGCTGTGATATTTTTCAAGCACGCAAAAACGCAAAGTGAGGATCTATACACGCGGCTAAGAAGAAGATGGTTTTCGCCTTGAAGTAGTCTTAGGCGAATGCATAAGACATAAGGTTTGCCCTGTGAGTTTTTAAATTTCGGAAATAATTCGGGGAAAGGGCATGCCAGGCCACATCAGAGGGTGGAAGGGGGGATCGGTGTGCGTGTAGAACTTCTCGCATGAAGAAACCGTGAGCATGACCCAAAGATCATATACCATAATGACGTCAGCGAGTAGTCGCCCAAGGCTTGACGGTACTTAACGGCAAAAACATGGGAAGAAGAAGAAACAACCTTTATTGACTCCTATGGAGTCATTTATGACGGGAGGTAGTCTGACAGACTATGCTTGTCAGCCACCTCCCCTGCCACCACTCCCGGAAGCTGGACCCCTGGGTTGTTAGAAGACAGTATTTTTTCTCACTCCACATGTGAGGGAGTGACCAGGAGATTAGATGGGGAAGGGTCTTCCCTGCAGTTCCAGAGAATATGGGAAAGGGCGGCTATTTCTTCGCATAATGAGCAATGTGACTAATGAGTTCAGGGTAGATACGTGAGTAAACATACGGGTAGGGGAAGCAATGCGTCTGTAGTCGGCGCCAAATGATCGGAAGCTTGGTCAGCTTGGGGTCGGGTGGTGGTCTCGTTTGTCGAGAGATTCGGTAGCAGGTGGTGATGTCGTTATACGAGGTCAACGGTTCCCGGTTCTGGTTCTCCGGATCGGAGGCCCTACCCACCGCTCGGTGGATGTATCCTCGAGCATGGTTGTGGGCGGCCTCGTTCCCCGGATTTCCCGAATGGGCCGGGACTCATGTGAGTTCGATAGGGATGGTGAAGTCGTTCTCGTCGTCGTTCTCCTTACTGTCACCTTTGGGAGGGAGACAAGGGGCAGAAGAGGGAAGAGGGTGAAGTAGTCGTTGCATTGTGGGAGCTACGATGCCACGAGTAAGAGTCGCTGAGGATTATCGAGTAGCCTGCCGCTGCTGCAAGTGTAATGGCGGCCTCTTCGGCTTCATTTGAGTTGGGTGCTCGTAGCGAGCATGCCGTACGTAGACGGGATTCTCCGTCTCCGTTCTAGGGAAGAACGGAGACGGAGAATTGCATTGAATGCATTGCATTGAATGCATTGCATTGAATCCACCTTGCATTGAATGCATTTCCTTAAGTATGTGTTCCCGGTGCTTTAAGTTCACGAACTGCGCATCCGCGTCACCATGACTTAGCTTTCCTGGTATCAAAGACAGTACCGGCTGTTGTTGCAAGGAAACGCACGTAAGCTGGATATATTCGTTTGGGGACCAGGAAGACACCTGTTGGTCAAATAATCGACCCCTCTACTACAAGAATCGGACATGAAACTTGAGTGAAATCTGTCTTCACAGAAGTGGAGAGAGAGAGAGAGAGAGAGAAAGCTCTTTAATGAAAAACAGATAATTCTGCCGGCGTATATAAAGGCGCCTACATGGTACTCTGTATAGGGGAGGGGACTGAGGACAGAAAGGCCTTAGGAGGAGGAGGGCAGGAAAGGAGAAGAAAAAGAAAGAGGGTAACATGATTGTGGTATGTATATGTCACAACGTAATGATGCTGATGTAAGTTAAGTTACAGTTCATCAATTCGGTTAATGTCCTCGAGGAATCTGAACAGAAATGTTAAAATCTGACGTTGCTGAGATGGAGAAGACGTAGGTCCAAGTATTTTCCCGAGATCTAGCGGTGCTTGGGAAGTTGAGCATATTCTACTTTGGAGACAAGTTCTTTCTTCTCTGTATGCCTTGCAATCTAATAAAATATGTCTATTGATTCGAGAGCACCACAGTTATCACAGTATGGGTCAGTGGTCAAACTGGTTAGATTTAATAGACGTTGAGAAATGCAACTGCGTAGAAGTTGCACAGTCTGCATACAGCGATCGCTCCTTCGAATCTTTGTCTTACCGTGGAGGTGTTTTGATCGAGGTTCGCCGTGTGTCGTAGATACAAATTTGTCGTCATCGTGTACCAGAACGCGCTCAGTCACCGCCCAAGCATTCTGTACAGATGGTTAACAAGAGATGCTGAAACATGCCCACCAGGTCTGCTGTGACCGAGCCTTGCGCAACTTAGTGCAAGCTGCGCTAATTTTTTCACGCAGGGTCCCGATGCGCAGAACGCGATGTCATTTCTGACACAGCTTATCCAAGGAACGCTTAATAGGCTGGCTACCGCGGAAAGGGAAGTAGATACCGGGAGTGAACGAATACGCCTGTCGTAAAAACAAAGACTGAATGAAGACAGCGGAACTGAAAGCAGAAGTGAATTAAGAGACAGGAAATGGAAACCGGAAGTTAATAAGACAGACCTAACGTGGGTCCTAGAAGACTAGTGTGCTCTTTTATTGACACTTCCGTGACGGAAATGACGTCGGCAAATTCTTGCTGGGGCCCCGACGCACGACTTTCACGATAACAAAAACAAAACGTTGTGGTACTCTATTTGCAGGTACTGCATTTAAAATTACTCGGTGTACATTGTCAATTGCGTATCTTAAAGCGCAGACACAGTCCTCAAAGGTCACTTGGGAAAACGAAAACGATCGCACGTTCACCGTGTACTCGTAAAGTGTGCATTTAGCGACGTTAAAAATTGACCCTCGTGTAAAAGATTCTTAGTAGCAAATGAAATAAAGCCAGGTCACTATTTAATGACTTACCGGCACTGACCGCAAACTCCCAGACGCGTACACTCTACCATCATATTGAACCTTCGGGCCGTCTTGTACCACACCTGTAACCTTATCCTGTGTTGAGTTCTTTTCTTTCCTTCAACGCGACGCACCCGGTGCTTTCAAATCACTAACGGCGTGCGCGCTTTCAGCGTGACATATCATTCTAGATGTAGGAACGTAGGGAGCGCCGAGTTTTCAACATTAGGAAAGGCAAGCAAGCCTGATGATGATTTCTGTTGTGAGACAAAGAGACTCCACATAGGGTTGAAACTCTTTTTAGAGTGTACCTTCCCGCTACATTCAGTAAGACACTTTGCACACGTTAATCTGATGCGCAGCAAGTTTCCAAACATAAAAGTCTCAAGGCCGGGATCAAAACTGCGTCCTTCGGGTCAGCAGCAGAGCGCTGTAATAACCATGTACCACCGTGACGCACCTGAAGACTCTTCTCTCCTGTATAAGCGATCCGAGGTGACACGGGGAATTCGCATCGCGTCCCTCTACTTTTTCTTCCCCCGTCCGCTAGGTTTTGTGTTCTGGCGCTGCTGTCGACTGTACAAAGCCTCAGCGCAAGGAGCGCCTATTGCCGTTGCTGTTGCTGCCCGCTTCGCTCATGCAGCTACGAGGCTTCTGCGGCGAAAACTGGCTTTGCTTTGTTGCTGCTGTGTACAAGAGTGCCGCGCCGGGCCACGCCTCGTGTTTTTTTCTTTTTTTTTTTTTCGAGCCTTGCTGCCTTTCGCGAATCCCATTTCCCGATACCCACGTATATTGTGTATACGTGCACCACAAAAAAAAAAAATAAATAAAAAAAACTTCCTGGCACCGTCCCCTCATCCGCATGTTCTTTTGTACGTACTTGTCATTGGCGCGAAATACATGTTGTTAATTAGGAACATAGAGACAGACAGACAGTGAGGCGTCGGGCTACGAACTGTCCAATTACTGTTTCAGACACAAAGAGAAGAAGACTTTCGCGCATGCGCTGCAGAGCCAAGGGGAAACGCAGGACGACGTGGTCACGATAGCAGTCTTTCAAGAAAACAGGCTTCTGTCAAATACAATGCCACGCAAGCCTTCCCTTTAACAGTGTACCAGTCTGTACATGCCCTGACCACATGGTCGTACACCATGGCTCTGCTGCGCATGCGCGGAGCGTTCTGTTTGCGTCTGATGCTGTCATTATTCATTAAACAGTTGGTAGACTGGCGTCTCACCGTCTGTCTCTCCTCTATTCCCCTTTTCACATTGTGTATTTCGCGTAAGGAACAAGTGTGTACGGTCAACCTAAGCACCAACTTGCCCAAGAAGAAGGTCTCTTGGAACATACGCATGTTCATCGTGTTCGAGGAATGTGGTTCTCACGCACGCGCCTCTCCACTCTGGCTCGTGGTTTCTGGAACGTTGGGCACACCACGTCATTGCCTCCTGGTTTCGTGTTATGCCCCTCCTACTCGTTTATTAACATGCTTTCGCCTGTTATATTATGAGGCCCTGCACAGCTGTGCTCGTTAACGATGCTCCAAGTTGTGGACGCTCTGGGCACGTTAGTGACTGCAAGGATACACTTTGCTTCGAGCTGAATCACTGTTACTTACAGTGCAGTCACCGAATGACTCAGGACCAGGATTTTGGGACAGGTGCATGTCGCTCCATCCATCGGAGTCTGCCGTGAGATATAGCGTAACTGAAGCCGAAATAAGTGAAGGCAATGTATCTCACGCAAAGGAAGAGGCTAGTAATCATAATCAACTAATGGCTATTTGCGCTGGAGATCACATCTGGCAAAATTCTAAAAGTGTGCCATAAAGTACGCATGGATGGAAAAACTTTATTGATTGTCCGGCAGATTATCGGCCCGGGCTCAGGTCTCCCATGTCGGGACGTCAAGGCCCTGCCCCTCCGCCGCTTCACTGGCCTGCTGGACTACTCAGAGCACGCAGCTTCCCAGCCCATTTGGAACTTTTACAATACCGTCCATGGATCTCTTATGGGCGGTCTTGTAAAATATTTTGAAATGTCCTGGGAACCTAAATACCTAAATACTTAGGGTCACAGTACCAGAACTTTACCAAAATGTTCTAGATAGTCTCCGGTAAAAGTTAACTTGGCTGTCGCCAAAAGATGGCGCGACGATCACATGTTTAGTGGAACATCTTCGAGACTTGGCTTCGCGCGTGGACCGAACGGTTAGATCAGTTGGCGTCTTAGACAGTTGTTCTCAGAGTCTAATGAAACGTGGCACATAGTGTTCTTACCAGGGGCGGATCCAGGTGCCAACTTTGGGGGGGGGGGGGGTTCCTTCATCTGACCGGGGGGGGGGGGGGGGTAGGGTAGAGATGAGGAGAGACAGGCACTGCAGGCAGGCGGGGGGAGGGCTGACACATGCTTTGGGGGGGGGCGATCGCCCCTACCGCCCCCCCCTCTGGATCCGCCACTGGTTCTTACTAATTTCCCCCCGAGAAGCCAGTACATGCGCTTTACTGGCTACAACTAGTTCGATTAAAAGCGAACGTGCAAAAGTAGGCAGACTCAAGTCTAAAAGCCTTCAATGTCACAACGAACCTGCGAAAAATAGACCCTAACTTAGCGCGTTTTGTGCTTGCAGAAATTTGAATAGCGCTGGCTAAGAAAAAAAATTCCTGTATGTATTTAAATAGTCGTAGCTAGTAGCGTTACCACCATTACTGCAGTACAAGCGCTGAATCTAACTCTGAGAAATGTAGCCGCTTGGCCTAGTTTGGCCGCCATACTTTCAGGAGGCGTTCCCTCAGAAGAAACAGTCCCAAGCTGTACGAAACCAAAGCGCTATCTTTGACTGTCCACATTGGAGCGTCGTAGCGAGCATTGCTGTGCGCGGTGCAAGGCGGTGATTTACAGTAACTGTTCGCCAGCTTCGACGTAAGCCTGAAGAAAAGGAACTGTAATCGTGTTTACGATATGGCAGGCCCCGCTACGTATGCCATGATCCATCGGCGTCCATGTTCTGCCTTGGATGCTTCGGCTGTGGGAGCGAGCAGCAGCAACAACAGCAGCATCAACAGCAGCAGCAACAGCAACCGCAGCAGAACGGAGAATCGCACGGTGCTGCGTCATGGTACGATCCTGGTCTCACCGACTCCGGTGGTGTTGTACCTTGCTCTCTCTATTCGACGCTTTCGACGTGGGCGTTTTGAGCCGCTATTACCTGAACACGATTCGACAGGAACGCGCATAGTCGAGGACAGCAGGGACGTGTTTTCACGCTATCAGAACTTTGCAGCCCTAGGATAAACGTGAAGGTTTTGGCTAGTTGGTACTCCAGTACAAAAATAGGCATGCGCGAGGGGGTGGGGGGAATCCTCTACTCACCGTGCTCCAGGATTCTTCATCGCTACTTATCACTGTAAGATCCAGATGGGTGTGGCTCGCAGAAGTTAGCTTATCGTTAACCCCATGATTATTACGTTTACTGAAGTTCGTAATAAATGCGTCTACAATAGGCAGTTTTAGAATAGGGTACGCATAGATAGCGTTTATTGGGCACGATACGCTATTTCCGTAACTTAACCTGGGTACCCCACGAAAATAGCGCATGACGCATGCGCAGTGGTGACAAACGCTAACGCGAAGCTTTGAGTACCCTGCTCTAAAATTATCTAATATGCTGAAACATCGTTTTTCCAAAAGCAGAGTCGAGGGTAAACTTCTACTCTTTTAAAGTCCAGAGAAAACTCTCAGACCGCCCTGTTGTGACGTCGTGGAGTTCGCTTGTCTCGATAGCTGGAGATTCCATTAACTCCCAAAAGACGGGTAGGGGGCGCCGCAATCACTGCTGCACGGCAGCTATAAACGCCTTTCTTTTCCTTCTACAGACCTCCGCGCTTTGCGCGGAAGTTGCGGTAGAGTCCGGCTGTACACTGACGTTGGTCGCGGGTGCAAAATCGATCCAAAGATAGAGGAAAAGTTCAAGGGCTACAGAGTCGACGGTGCAGGAGGGTGGCGAGTTCTGCTGTCTGGCCGCGGAGGGAATACTAATCACCCGCGTGAATCTAATTAACAAGGCGCGCACGCGCCCATGTCACGCCCGGAGAACGAGATCGCGTTCGGCGATTGTCCCAACACAGATAGCGCCGACGGCGCCGTCACGCGGCCATCTGTTGGGGTGTGCCAGACTGCTGCTTCGTGCTCCCTGGTGGGCCCGCTTTCTTTGTTTAATAGGCACCGCGATAGTGACCGGCAGCCGCCATTTTAAGAAAAAAAAAAAAAAACGCTGCACTTAGCACGGAACGGATCCGATTCGATGCCACCCGCCGTGGTAGTCTTGCAGTCATGTTGCTCGAATGCTGACCCGAAGGTCGCGGGTCGAATCCCACCCGCGGCGGCCGCATTTCGATGGAGGCAAGATGCTAGAGACCCGTGTGCTTCGATTTAGGTGCAACGTCAAAGATCCCCAGGTGGTCGAAATCTCTGGAGCCCACCAGTACGGTGTCTCTCGTAATCATAGCGAGGTATTGGGACGTAAAACCCCTACAGTCGTTATTGTTATTGATTCGATGTTTTAGCGAAAGTCGAACATCGTGTGATGTTGAATCTCTTTTGGTTTCTGGCACGTTATGAGTGGTCCAGTTTTCGGAGCATGATTTAGTTATTGAGATAGTATACATTATTAAGTGGTTCAGTTCTGCCCGCTTTAGGAGGAACGGTGCAAGAAAGAACACAAAGGCGAGGAAGTATAATCAGGTCCCACAATACTTGGGTCCAACTAGCACAGCTTTTGTTTCGTTTGTTTAAGTATATAGCGCTGCGAAGTGACGGAAGCGTGGGAAAATTCGATTCCCTGTTTTCCGTCTGGTGTTCCGTTTCGCTTACGTGAGATACGCGACTTCTGCGAAATACAGCTGTCACGTGATGAAGTATCGTCAACCGCGCTCAGCTGACGTCGTACAGCTACAGCGTGCCTAGAAATGCGAAACGGCATGTCATATGCGGAACTGGACAAAAGAGAGAGAGAGAGAGAGAGAGAGAGAAAAGCCATATTCCTGCCCTGCCGAGTCGTGAAAAAATAAATAAATAAAGGCTTTTGTTTTTTTGCGTGATAAACCCGCACGGATTTTCCTTGTAGGGTTGTGCTACAAATGGATGGCTGACATTTTAAATGGACGCACCCCCCCCCCCCCCCCCCTTCATGATCATTCCCACAGCGCGCGGACTTTCGATGAACTTGCCTGCCGTATTAAGTTTCCCTGTGCTTCGACTCGTCGATGAAGTAATCCTCGCGCTGTGCGGTCTACCAATCTCCTGGTTAGCGCAGATGGTAGCATGGTAGCTCCCGAAAGGCGTTGGCTCCTGGTTCGAATCCGGACCAGGACGATGTTTTCAATAATATAGATGATATCGGTATGTACAGACGGATGGGTGGCGGTGATCCTTCTTTTTTGATGGAACGCCAGTATGGTTTGAACAGTTAAAGTGGAGCGGGCAGCATGTTTTTGAATGACTAGAACGAAAACTGATTCTCTGATACAAGAAACGAAATGCTGTTGTTTTCCATTTTTCTTGTATCTTAAGTATTACGTATGAAATCTTTACATACGTTAGTTGTTTATTCTACAATCAACCTTATATTTGTTTATTTAGTTATTCATAAAACCTCACTGGCTCCGTGTGTTTGGGATGCAGAGGGAAAAAAAAAAAAAGATCAGTAGATGTGAACAGAGTGCTTCCCGTCTGCGCACCTATTTCGTCTCGCGCTGCATCTACACCATCTACACCGTCACTTGAGTCTGCTACGCGACTAGTTAAGACGCAATCCACGCTGCACGCAACTACGCGGGGTTGTTACGCCGGCGCGATCGCCGCCGAGCACGCTACCTGGTGGCGCGACGGTGCGGAACAATGGCGTTCGGCCGCTCGCATTAAAATAGACCTCGCTCCTCGCGTCGCCGCTGCTTTAATAATGAGCCCTTAACGAGGCCGACGCTGCGCATCGGGGCAATCGGCTGCGCACCTGCGGCTGCTGCTGCTGCCGTGACGTCACGGCTGACTTAAATATAGGAGCGCGCGCTCGCAGAGGTTCTTTGCAAGAAGCCGTGGTGGCGGCTAACTGTATAGCACTCGGTTATTCGAGAGGACCGCGTGATGCAGGAAGCAAAGGAAAAATGCTAAGAAGGTTTGGGAATACGAGGCGCTCGTGATCACTTTCGTCTACGCGAAGGGGACCGCTTGTTGGGGCCGCGTGGTTGTTCTTTCACGGCTGTTGTTTCGATTATGCGCGTCATCCTGAATCTCTGCTGCTCTCATTGAACTCTGCTTGTTAATTAACTTTTAATCGGGAGGTTTACGTGCCGAAGCTAAGATATGATTACGGGCTGTACGTAAAGGTAGATTTAGGGTTAATTTAGACCAACCGAGGTTCCTTGATGGCGCGCATATGTGAATCTCTGTTACCCCAACCAGACAGATATCTGCCGAATACTTTACCTTTGATTAAATACTCAGGTGTACTTGCATTTCAGGCTAGAGGTGTGCGCCGCCGCGCCGCCGCCGCCGCCTGTTTTTGGTCACGCCGCTCGCGCCGCCGCGCAATGATTGCGGCGCGCCGCCGTTAGTACTTTCTTTTAATTCGAATGGGGAATCTGGAAATAAAATACAGCCCTTCGTCAGAGGAGCTCTTCTCGATGAGTTCATGCATTCAACTGTCCACTTCAGCGGACGCTGAATAGCGGGAGCTCGGCGAGAAGCGCGCCCCTTGTTTCCGGTTCTTGTTCTGCAGCGCCATCATGACATCACGAAGCTTCCAAACACTCTCGACAGAAATGATAGGGACGGAATGCGCTTCAATGCAACGAACGCAGCCCTCATAGATCCGATTTTCGGTGCACATGTCTTTTGATCGTGTTAGCCATCGATTTAGGTTTAATGCGGCCGCTCGTCTAACGCAGCTGTAAGGTCGGTACGCATTCCCTGCATCATTCTCAAACATCTGGGACACATTCATATGCAAATACAGACGTGGAAAGTTCCTGTTTCTGTGCATTTCGTCCACTCTCTTCTTAGCTAGGAATGTGCTGGGGTTTCGGTGCTGCGACGTGGTCAAGAGCGAGGTGACATCACGGCTCACCGCTTTTTCGAATCACTGAATGCGCACTGCCGAAATGGACTGGGGACATCTTTTAGATGAACGCTTCGAAAATAGCTCCCCAGAAGTTGTAGTATATTTTTCTACTCCAGAAATATCACGAGTATTGCCTGACCTTAACGCTGCCGCGTCCTCCAGCTTAAAGGGCGACGACCCAACTCGCTGGATAGCATATTCTTGGAGTCCTAGTACACTGTGCATAAATAGATAAACTAGATAAGTAATATGTATATCTCGGTGCGTTAGTACACTTTTTCCTTTCATTCTTACTCAAGTAAATAGATAAATAAATACAGAAGTAAAGAGAATGGCAAACAGAATATAGCTGAGCTAGTTGGCAAGTATTCATGTTAAGAAGACATGACGTGGAAACACGGACATGAGAGAAAAGTCGAGAGAGTGAACAGCTATCTCTCACGTAGACCACTACTCGCACTTGATTGATAGGTTATATAGCCTCTTACGTGGGAGATCGGATCCAAAATACTTAGCCGGTAGTCTTACTTCGTATAATATTACAATTCGTTGCTATCGCATTCATTGTCTCGCCCTTGCGGCGAAACTGCGATTGCTTTTTTTTCGAAGCCATTTAAAAGTTTATTTCATCATCATCATCATCATCATCATCATCATCATTTCATTTGACGTTCACCGTCTTCGTTGGTTGCCTTGTTCATAGGGAACTGTGCAGCAGCAAACAGGCGGCGGTCGGGTCCATCCCACTCAAGAGCTTCGCGACCAAGGATGTACCAGGTACGTATACCTCACAACTACACAGAATCGTTGAGCACTTTGTTTAAAGGAATTCAAGTATAATTATAGTTGATGCCTTCTCGACGTGCTTGTTTCAGTGAGTACCGACTTTTGGGATACTTTTTCTTCGTTACAAATGACGCGCTGGAAAGATGGGACGTGAAAGGCAGATTGACGGATAATAAACAAAAATTCATCTGTAATCGAGATGGTCATGTGTCAGCGTATTGTAACGATTGCAGATGTGAACCACTGTTTTAAAGATTGTGCCATCACGTGTCGACAATCTTACGGGTGGGTTTCGGTGCCGCCATATTGGGCTGTAGCCTTGTCATTTTGTATCTTTACCAACTAAACGAACAGTGCTACAGCAGACGCATACGCATGCTGAAACTGTTGGGTTGGTGCATTCGACGTTTCACGACCTTAATAATTCACGTCGCGATATACAAAAAGAAGAAAACATAAGTCTAACAGCCCAAGGTGACGGCGCCCGTGTGTCTTAAGTAAAATCGTGTATAGAAACATGTGGTGAATTCCATTGGTGGGTTCAAAGTGGCCGACGAACCCTGCGCCGGAGCACTCCACTCCGGTGGAGAGCAACCGAAGGAAATCTGCCAGTGGAACACAAGCGCCCTCGCCAGAGCAAACGGTAGGGGGCGCTAGCGCACATCTGTTTCGCAAGCGCCCAGCATTCCTCGCGGTTCGCGCAGTTTTTCGCCAGTTTTCGCTTTCACGGGCGCGAGCGGAGAGAACGGGCGCGATCGGACAGCGCATTTCATCGCGCACGCGGGACGCCACGCCCTGCGCACGCGCGTGGTGCTTGCGACTTCCGGTCGAATCCGCCGATTTTCGCGGAATAGAGTGAGCTGCTCCGTGGAGTGAATCTGGTGCAGGAGCTGCTCCAGATCTGCCAATGAAACATACAGGGAGCACCCTCAATCCGCCATTGGAACAGACTTGCTCCGAATGGAGCAGAAAAACTGCTACCGGAAGTGCTCCGAATCTGCCAATGGAATTCACCAATGGATAAGGACAAGCGGAAAATTGTTGAGACAAGCTCAGTAGCAAAAGAAGGTGCTAACTGCGTCAGTGTCCCATCGATTGTTTTGAGCGGAAGGGAAGCTGCCTATCCGGAAAATACTGGTTTGCGGGTGTGGTAATCCTTGCTGTGTAATCACGTGCTGGCTTTGGTGTTTATTTCTGTATAATGGCCTGAGGCCTTGCGATGTCTGCCGCGCATGTTCATACCCAAAAAACCCTCGCCGAATACGATGACGCAGACACCCTTTTCTCCTACGTCGACTTATTTTGCACGTCACCGCGCCAGTTTTATTTCCGTTCCCGTTGAAATGGCTCTGAGATTCAGACGTATAAGAAGCCACTGAGTGGATTGACCGCGAATGCCTATCTGGAAACTGAGCAATTCAAGCAAAAGAAAAAAAAAGAGGGCCTTCCACGCGCAGTGCGGTCGACCTTGCGCAGTGTGATATGGTCCCGCGGCAATCTTTACAGGGCCCGGCGATGCAGAGTCGCCATGACCGTCGCAACACCGTCGTGTTTGTCGACGGCGTGGAGATCGGGGAAACGAATCTTTGCTTTCTTGGCCCGCAGAGCTCTATCTGTAACGCGTTCGAATGAAACGAAGAAGCAAAGATGAAACACTATGATAGCTGCTTTGCCTGGCGCGTGCGTTGTAGCACGCCCTATCACCGCTCGGCTCGCGAGCGACCGCGTATGGGACGCGCGCGAGACCAGTTAGTTGCTCGGCAATTCCGATAGGGGGCGACCCGCGGAACCCTGTCTACCCTGTTTCGATGTCGTTGGATTTCCTTATACGCAGTGTATATACTCGATGCGTCGCGGGTCGTTCTTATTTCTCAAATTCGTACGATCCCTTGAGCCTGCATGAAAAGCTGTCTGCGTAGAAAAACCAGGCAGTTTGCTCGATATAACCGTAGTATACCTCCCGGATTTTCGGGACGGCCAGGAAGATCACGTTAAGAGGCGATAGTATTGAAGCTACGCCAATCTGCGCGCTGTCCGGGTCGTTTATTTCAGCGCAGCGATGTCGTCACGTGCCCTGATTGACTCTTACGAGTTTACGCATAGCGTAGGTAAACCATTAGTTGACTCGATAAAAACCCCGGCCTGCACGAACGTTCTGAGACGGTACCGCCGATAAGATCGCATTACCGTATAAGTTTGATAGCAACAAGTAGCTACCGTTATGAGTCCTCCTTCGGTGGTGCTGGCTGTTCACTTTGGCGGAGTAGATTGGTAGTATCTTAGATCACGTAACACCGCTTTGACGATACCGACAGTAACCTTGCCAACCAGACGCGTCTTAACCTTTCTTTTTCTTTTTTTTTACTGATGGCTTTATCAATACTGAAGGACTCGTGGTAAACGGTATCACGTTTGGTTAGCCTATCAAGTTGAAGCAAATGAATTTGTTCCGTTGTGGCTGCTTTGCAGCGTCATACCAAGTCTTGGGCATGGTTCTTCAAAACGGATAGCACGAAATACATTGTATTTTTATTACCACAGCAACATTATTTTCCCGTTTAATAGGCAGAATGTGAGAAGGGCCAGGGGGCCCACCTGCACCACTACGTTTAATAGACAATAGAATTCGGGCATTTCAGCGAGCTGTATTTTTCTATCAGTGGTTACGGTGCTCGGCTGCTGACGCGAAAGTCACGGGTTCGTAGCGGCCGCGGCGGTCGCATTTTCGATGGCGGCGAAAATGCTAGAGGCCCGTGTGCTTAGATATAGGTGCACGTTAGAGAACCCTACGAGGTCTAAAGTTACGGAGCCAACCACTACGGCGTGCCTCATAATCATATCGTGGTCTTATCACGCAAAATCTCAGCAGTTGTTATTATGGAGTAGGAAATCCCATCAGAAGACACGTGATAGCGAAGCGTGATAATGCGGTCTCACGGAGCTCGTATACTGCAAGATTTCTGAGAAACGGAGTGAGATGGCGGTTGTTTCTCTTGAAACAGACCCCGGCGTTGTGAAGACGCGGCTTGTTTGAGGTATACTTTACAGCTTTTGCATCCCGTACACTGCCACGCACTCATCAGGCTTAAGACAAAGAAAGACTAGAGCAGATATTGATCTGGTGTCGATTATCGTCGTCGATGTCGGTTATCATTGTGAAATCCGTCAGCGATGCGTGGACGCGCGGGCTTGCACGAAAAATATTCCCCGAGGAAACCATCGTCATTTACTAGAGGCCTGCAGTTCGGGCCCCGTCATCGAATACTGATAACATATTTTTTTCGCGCTGATCCGATGCAAATATCTGCAGAGCTTACGCGACTCGTGCGTGCACGGATCGCCCATCTGAACGAAACCCGCCCTGCCAGCGAAAGTGATGCTGGTCGCATTTTAAAACCAGAATCAGTAATAGTAAAACTCTCAGAGACACCGTTGCAATCTCTTCAAAATGCAGAGATGCACGCTTTAGCGTAATTTCAATTCACATTTCGGCCTCTCCGCAAGTTCTTCGAATGAGAGCAGAAATGCAGTGGGAAAAAACAGCGAAACCCTGCTTATAACAGGACAACTATACAAACCGAACGTGCGAAACAAAGAAACAATGAAATTGCGCTCACTGCGAAACTTCACTATACCACTATTTGGCCAGCCGGTTCTGCATAGGGGCAAGGCCGTAATCCAGATGGCGCAAGGGTCAAACGTGGAACGAAATGATAACCCTGGCAGGCGTGCCGTGGCGGCGGCGGCGTGAATACTAAAACGCACTGTTTAGATTGCAGGGTATAAGTCGACCTGCTCACGGTGGCATATAGACAAGTGCTCGAAGCTGTTGCTGCTGCTGTTGCAGCCGCTCTGGGCGAAGTGGCGTGAGTCACACCACGCTGTAGAGCAAGTGTGCTGTAGCTAGGCGCTGTCTCGATATACGTGTCTGGGTGGCTGCTGCTGCTGCTATCGCCAGGCTTTCGTGTGACGTGTACACTGCGCGCTCTTGTACGTGATGTGGAGTGAAGTTTGAGAGTACAGCATGCACCGCATAAAGTTTTCAAGTACAAGGCGTTATGCACGGAGCGCGAATCTCGGTCGTTTGACCGCGCGATCTTTGTTTTGCATTCGTGTGTTGAGTGTCCTCTCAGTATAGTTACACAGCTCGCCACTAGGGGAGGAAATGGAAATGAGGTTTGGCTTGGCCGCGGCGTTGTACCTGCTCGTGTGGGAGTGAAATTACTCCGAAACGCAAAACCGGAGCAGCCAAAGGTCGGACGCGTAGGGAGTACTGGGCTCTACGCTCATCTTGCCTATGATACATGCTTTGTGGGCTGCATTTTAAACATTTTTAATGTAAACCAAGTGTTCATGCAGTCCACTCAACGTGGGAGTTGTAGTGGAAACTGGCGCTGTGCAGCGTAGTTTAACCTTGCTGCCCCAAGGGACTCTGCTAACACGGCGCAGAAGAAATTCTGGTGCCTGAACGTAAACTCGCTGCAAGGCCGACTTGTGTGGCGCTTTTTTTTTTTTGAATGGCGAAAGCCGTAGATGCCTCATCAAACGCGAAAACTGACCGTCAGAATCAATACAAGTGATGCAAAAAATGCTGACGTCACTTAACGGGGCGTCGCATGATGACGTCATCACCCGACATCGTCGCTTGGTCAAAGGAGGGGGGGGTCAATCCCGGAGGTACTGTAAAACCACGTGAGGTACATAGAGCTTCCGATGCCTCCGATCCCGGGGGCAGTGCAAGACTACGTTAGGTGCAGAAGAAAAAGATGGTTTTCGCCTTCGAGTCATCTTAGGCGAACGCATAAGGGACCCTGTGAGCTCTTTTCCGTATCCCATGGTTACGTGATGATTAGTTGACGGTAGTTCTGTACATAATGACAACACATTGGCAGGCAAACACGAGAAATCAGGACTGAGTGAGTGTACTGTCTTCTCTTGACAATGTCTAAGTCGTTTCTGTGTCCTTACATTTGCGCAAGAACGATGGAAATTCTGCAGTGCTTAATTAGCCAGACTTAACTCTGGCTACGACACTTGCTATGGTGCTTCGTAAACTTGGCAAAGTCGTTCGTGTAGCTTCAGCTTTATTCTGCCAAGGGATCGTGTTACAAATAACATGAAACGCTGAAAACAATTAAGCTATTAAGATAACAATGCATCTGGGCACGGACGTAGTTCTTTGTCTAATCATATGGTTTTATACCGTGTTTACTGGCATGTAGATCCCATTTGCAGCGCAACAGGCCGCGGACATGGGACCTCTGCAGAAACGTTCCGTGCGACGTCATACCGCCGCCATAGAGTTTGATTGAAGGCCAAGGTACTACCTGGCGTTACGTAAAAGTCGCTATTTTGCCAGTGTATGGGGTTGGCCCCGTGTCACTGGGGTCCTATAGTAACCTACGCTGTGCCACGTGAACCCCGAGCTGTCGAGGTGGAAACAAGACTTTTCTTTACTGGGAACCTACCGCGTGCCTGTCACGTGGTTCTATCCCGCTTCGACTAGGTGTCTCTGCCGCGGCGCTGCCACTTGCGTATCAAGTGGTTATATCCGCCATTCGCCAATCGGCTGTTCTACGGCTCTAAACCTAATTTCTCGCACGTTTTTATCACGTTGTTTTGTGGCGTTTATTTGCTCCATGGACGTTTTTGTCGCGTGGTTTTATCGCGCGTCCGTTCCATGATGTCGTCACATGTCTCTACACCACGTGGTTCTACTAAAGCTTCTACCACGTGTACTTTACCTGGTCATATCACACGTCGACGACGTATAAAAATCAGCTGATCGATACGTCAGACGGTGTTTGGTTTCATGGGCCGCCGTGAAACCAAACGCACTTCTTCCCCATCGCAATGCACACGCAAGCGTGTCACAGAAATCAACGAAAAGATGAAAACAAAACCGACAAACAAGCGCGTCGCGTTCTGACAAGCCCTGCAGCTTGTATACAAGGCGCCCTCAAAAGCAGGACCAATAACGCATTTGGTAGGTTATATGTATCTCCTGCGCAGTGCTTGCCTGACACGACCGCACGTACACGGCGTTCCGTTTCAAGAGCATCTGTAGTCTTTCTACCCCCCCCCCCCTCAATCGTTATCTCTATGCATAATCGGCCCCTACCTGAGCAGGCGATTCACCTGTACTGTCCTTTCCAGCGCAAAGTTTTCTGGTGCGCTTCCAAACTCTCGTCCTCGCAAGTTGTGTGCGCGTCCTCTCTCTTTCTCTCTCCTCTCTCGCTTGTCCATCTCCGTACAGACCACTGTGCTCGTGTTCTACACGGTGCAGATGTTTCGCTGGTCGCCCTCTGCGCAATCTCGATCTCTCCATCTTGTAGTCTTCTTTCTTCTTTTCTTTTTCCCTTGCCACGAATAGTATGCGTGTGTGAGCAGCACAGAATAGGTAAAACGCGTCTCGCTTTCCTCTTCTCTCCTTTTTGCCTGTTTGTTTCCTGTATTGCCAGGAGTGGGGCTGCACATACACAGTCCGATAAGGCACGCGTAGACTAGATCGACCTTTACCATGCGGCACGCGCGGAACTTTCGGGACGTGGGTTAGCTTATCGTCGACACGTTGGCTTCGGGTTCGCCCCTTTCGTCGCAGCAAATTTCCTTCTGGGTGTACTGGGGAGCGCAGCAGGTTTGTAAGAGAAGGTCTTATTCAGGGATGGAATAAAGAAGGGAAGAAATTGTAAAGCTACGTTAAGCCCGGTTCTCGTGAAAGGTTGACTTAAGGATAACTTCCTCTTGGGCGAGTTGGTGTTTGCTAAAGATATTGTAGTATCAAAAACTCGTAAAAAGAAAGGCAGCAGAAGAAGGAGAAGAATGAAAGAAATACTCCTCTCCTTCTTTCCGTTCTTTTACGAGTTTGACGCAAATACGAAAGGTCGACTTAAGGTGCGCTACTTTAAGGAACGTGTTGTTGTAAGATCTGGTTTCGATACACGCTCATTTCGAGTTGTCAAATTGAAGAAAAATGTCTTTATTCTTCATTTCTAGCAAGAAAACGTCATGTTAAATTGTTATTGATGTTAACCGTCTGTGATACAATAAAATTTTCTAAACACAGTTCTGCTTCGCAGTGGTTGCCGTGCGGTCGTTAAAGAAAAGAAAAAACGACCGTTTTGTTTTTCAGTCCTACAACGATAAAAAGAACGTAGTTCACACCGTCCTGATCCTGCGGACCGCATATTGAAAGCTTAAGTGTGATGGTATAATTTAAAAGAGGACACTGGTCTCGCTGTATCATGAATTCTAAACGAAGCATTTTTTTTAGCCCTACCTCTGTACTTTCGTGTTCAAATTGAATTTTAGTTTGCTCAAATGAGTGGCCACTTGAAGGGGCGGTTACGTGCCGAAACCATGATATGACCTATATGACTACGAAACACGCAGCAGGGGAAAACTCCGGATTACTTCTGAGCGCTTGAGGTTCTTGAACGTGCGCCTAAATCTAAGTACAGGGGTGATTGTGCATTTCGCCACCCATTCAAGTGCGGACGCTGTATCCGGGAATCGAACCTGCATCCTCGAGCTTACTAGCGCAACACCTTTAAGCTACCCGAACGGGCCTTCGTATGACCTTAGGACTGTGTAGTTTCAACCGGACTCTCACCACCTCCTAATAGATTGCCTGTCATTGGGACTCTTTTAAAAAGCAAGGACGCTTCTAGTCTTTCGTTTTGCTGTTGCTGTTGCATACGTAAAATGTACCGCATACAAGACAAATTTAATCACGCAACAGATCTCCAGAGGAAGCTGGTGTGCTTCGCAACGAGGTGCATGTCGGCCAGCCATATATTTACCTATATAGCGCTGCGCCAAGTGGACATATATCAACGAGTGTTTACCGTCTAAAGACGTGTTGCGCTGTTGGCAACTAGCCCGTTGACACACGTCGCCGGGTAGGCTATAGGTTTAATCGGCAACTGAAATGCAAATTCTAGAAAATAGTTCATGGCTGGAACGAAGAGGAGAAATTAAAGGTTAAAATGTAACCTAACGGACATTCTTGCCCGAGGCAGTAAAGGTCGAGACTTTTTGTAAGAGTTACTCGGCAAGAAAATCCGGTTCCTTCCTTTGAAGTTCATATGGGAGGAGATGGAACGGAAAGGGAGTGGGGTTCAGCAGGACGGAGGCCGGTTGTCTGTCATGCATTAGGAAATGAGAAACGGGTGGAAACGTTTGGGAGAAGACCAGGAAGCTCTCTGTTGTGGCCGCAGACAGAGTAGCAGTTCCGTGCTTGATGCCATAGACGGTCAGTCAGTCCGGCAGCATTGAGAAATTGAAGCAGCGCTTTCGTCGCCTTTTGTAGCTCTGATGCGCAAGACAATAGTCCCAAGATCTTGTTCACGAGGAAAGCGTTTCGATTTAGCTGATTTAGACCTCTTCGGAGCTCAGGTCCTCCCCCTCCCTTCTAAAGTAAGCCTTCTAGATGAACTATCATGCTGCTCTGTTTTCTGACGTCCTATACGATAGAGTCAGTTTAGGTAGCCCATCTACAATTTCATTGCCGAGAGAGAGAGAGAGAGAGATCATAAACGTCTTCATTTGAGAACATAGCTTAGGAGAGGCACCCTTAGCGCAATATGCCTCGAGCTCAGGCAGCGTCCTTGATCCCTGGCGACAAGCCTTAGGCTGGAGCTGGCCAAGGCTCTCTCCCAAAGCTCGCCGGTGTGATAAGGGTTGGGGAGTTTTAGTGGGGATCGTCTGCAGCCTCCTATCTAATCATTGTCATCAGCAGCAGCAGCAGCAGTAGCGGCAGCAACTCAGACTCTTGTTCGCCATGGTCTTGCCGTAGTCATGTGTGCAGTTTTGGTTTATAAACAAGGAACCCGTAGTGGCGCACTGAATGTCCTTCGCCACGAACTGTTCAAACCACAAAGCACAACGGACTTATAAATGTATGCACATCGAACCACTGCTTTCCATGCTCAGTTTTTGCGCTAAGAGACCTCAAACACTTTTGGACGGGCTCCTGCTGCAGGCCGTTCCTGCAGCGTATATGCTGTGACTGCTGCGTGTTCCGCGCTCGGCTGGCCTTTTTTTTATGTAAAACTTGATGGCTACTTTCACTGTTTCCGAGTGTCACAAGCGTGCCGCCGTCCCCTTTTTGTCTGTTCTTTGCAGAGAAAAAGCTGCCAGCTGCTCCGGTGGTCCACGCACCTCCATCTGGCTCCGGGCAGATGCCACAGCTGCCAAAAGGGTGAGACCGTGACAGCCAACGTTTATTCTTTCAATGTCTCTTCACTATCGCAGATGTCTCGTCAAGATGGATCGAAGCGTTCTAATAAAAGTAACCAACGAGGGCCTCTCGAAGCCTGCGCCTCGTGACCCATTTGTTGAATGTTTCTTGGATCAGTGACGACATCACTTGAAAGTCAACTTCCCTTTATTACTACGCATTGACTTTCTTTCCCTAATGGAATAGACCTCACTGAACTCCGTGTCATGGTTGCGAAGTTACGACTTCTCCGCTGTCGTGAATTCAAATAGCAGCTGCTAAGTTCTAAATCTTGCTATTTAGCCTCTCACGTGCTCATTCCATCAGTACTTGCTTAGCATCGAACCTCTTCAGGTACCTCCGTAATGAGCCAAGTTTTGACGCCATCGAATAGTACTGGTTGCTTAAGCTTCTGACAGGCATTTGCAAGTGTCAACCGAAGTTGTGAAAGGCAGCGCTTTTTTCATTCTCTTCTGTCCTTTCTATAAGTCTATATCGCGCTATCCAAACCACCATCACGTACTGCAACCCGCTCGCCCAGACTTACACACTTGTACGCTATAGCTATGGATAATATTGTAGTACACATTAGCGGGTAGACAAATAAGGCACACAAACACTAGCACGCACGAATATACGCACGCACGGACACACTCAAGTGTAAGTTCTATTTTGTCCTCTGTGTGCGACCAGACAGTATCAACGATAGCTACAAGGGCTGTTATGAGCTATTTTAAGAGCACCGGGCTAGACTCGAGTCTTTTAAGTAAAGCACCGCGTACGTGATCACTTCATAATACGCAGCGGTGTGCCCACCGTGAGACATGCTTCATCGCTCTTTTGCTCCCCTTTACTTTTTCCCCTGTGTAGAGTAGCAGGCCAGGGCTCACGCGTACTCTGTTTTCCTCTAAATATTATCTACCCTTCTCTCGGGATTTGTCCTAAGTCTGCCGTTGTTTTGTACGGGCGCACGCAGAAAGCCTGAGGTCAAGTGCGAGTCCGATCCGAAGAGAGGCTCCAAGCGCGAGAGCAAGACCAAGGGCCTCAAGTCGTCGGCCAGCAGTGGTGGCAACAGCGTCAACATTGGCAACCGCGGAAGCAGTAGCATCGCCAAGCCCGAGGCCTCGTCTTCCAGCAAGCCCCTGGACGCCGGAGCTGCGGCGGAGGTGAAGAAGAAGCCGGAAGTCGTCACAGCGTCAACTTCTTTCGCTGCGGAGCCGCTGCCGCCGCCTGCGGCGGAACCGGAAGTGCTCTTCCCCACCTGCAGCACGGGCGCGGTGCCCAAGCGAATCGTCGTTCAAGCCACATCTTCGTCATCTTCGTCCTCGGCCAAGCGAGGTACCGCTCACGGCGACTCGCACAGCGGTACGGCACCCTTCACTAATTCACGCAAGGTCCGCCGCAGTGGTACACGTGGTTACGGTGCTAGGCTGCTGAGACGAAGGTCGCGTGTTGGATCCCGGCCGCGGCGCTCGCATTTCAACGCGAGAGCGTTAAAGAGTTCGTTTCGCAGAAATTCCAGTTTCGGCGGTTGTGAGTGAAAGATCAACGTTGTCCGTGACCGAAAATTCGAGGTAGATGCAAATAAAGAAATAAAAAAAATCTTCGGTTCGAGTGGGACTGGGAGTTCGAACCTCCGTGGCGCGATGCGTTCAGCCGCTCGGCAACCAACGCATACGCCATCTCGCATACTAACGGCGAGCTATTTATATACACCGTTTACCGTTTGTGGTACGCACATCTCGGACGTGCTTCACCGTGCCAGAGGCTTGACTATCACCCGCGAGATGTCGCAAAGGGCCCACGGGCGTGCTCGCCCCGCCGTGTTCCATCGCGCCGCATGGATGGATGTAGGAGCCGGAGGGCGTCCGAACTTTGGCTTTCCTTGCTGCATGGTTTAGGTGTCCAAAGAGAAGCGAAGCTAGGCTAGCGATTGGAAAGGCGAAACGAGTACGGTCCGATCACGCTAACGCCTTCTACTCCTGAAAGCGAAGCTCAAGCCCACGGTGAAAAAACAGCGCGACGTAGACACAGTCTAGGAAGTACACAGGACCAGCGCTGACTGCCAAATGACTGCCAATTCAGTTGGCAGTCAGCGTCGTCCTGCGTACTTCCTAGTCTGTGTCTACGTCGCGCTGTTTTTTTCACCGTGGATTTGTACCAACTAGCTCGCATCGATTCGCTCAGAAGCTCAAGCGTCCTCCAGATTTTTTTATGGAGGTGGAATGCTAGAAGCCCTTACACTGTGCGATGTCAGTGCACGTTAAAGAACACATGGCGTAGGCGTCCGCAGGGTTCCCCATTGGAGGGGGGGGGGGGCATTTCACCGCAGCCCCCCTCCAACCCTCCCATTGGACGAGTCCGAAAGAAAACATGCTTCGTTATGAATGCAAAAATAAAATTGAAGCCATTACGTGCTGCTCACAATGGCTTGCCTTTCGTCCCCGGCTTTCCAAGGGTAAAAGTGGGAAGTCAACAGTTCTTGGACTGCAACATCAGGGTCCCTCGGCCGCCATTGTCGTCAAAAACCTGCGTATCCATAAGCCAAGCCCGCAGATTAAGCTTGGACGGGACAAGTCTGACTGAGTGAAGATATGGGGCTGACCAGGGGCGTAGCCAGAAATCTTTTTCGGGGGGGGGTTCAACCATACTTTATGTATGTTCGTGCGTGCGTTTGTATGTGTACGTGTATATATACGCAAGCAAAACTGAAAAATTTCGGGGGGGGGGATTTGAACCCCCCCAACCCCCCCCCCCCCCTTGGCTACGCCCCTGGGGCTGACTGGGCGCCCCCTTAGGTGAATAGGTGAATATATAGGGGGCACCCCCCCCCCCCTTCTTTGCGCACGCCTATGCTAGATCGTCAATATCTCCGGAGCCCTCCACTACGGCGTGCCTCACAATCATATTGTAGTTTTGGCACGCAGTACGCTAGATACTATTATTGTTATTATTATTGTTATTATTATTACTTGACACAAGAGAGCGTTCTGTAATGTGCCAGCTTGTTCTGATAACCTTTGTAGTGAACTCTACGTTATCAGTGGTTTGGCTTTGCCCTGGTTGCGCTATCAGGGCGCGCGAGTTACATAAAGGCGCTGATGTGGCCGGGACATATTTCTGGATTGCAGGTCAGGCCACGTGGCGAAGTAAGATTAGCGCTGCCTCGATTTCGACGGTCCGTAACTCCTTTTCCGTTTCTGCCTGCGTGCCGTCCGTGACGCCAGCACCGCCGCAAGATCGAACCGTGCGCCCAGTCGCCAAGCGATTAGCTAAGACACCCGAAAGAAACCAGGGCCGGCTAATGAGCCAGCAGATGAAACGGAAAAAGCGAATGGTCATTAGCGCGCACGAAAGAATAAAGACGAATTTCTACAGGAGAGGATGCAGCTTTTTCTCTTTTTTTGTTTCTTTCTTTTAAAGAGAAGGTGCAATTTTGGCGTAGACAAATTCGTAACGAAAGAACGCGTGCAGGAGTATGTACCGATCGACGTAAGTTCTTTTTCTTTTTCGCGCGAATTACATACGAAACTAACCTTCTGATAACCTTGGCTATGACGTATGTTCGCTAATTTTGTTCGTCTGCTTAGGCACCGCCTCATTTGCGTGATTACCGTCGCGTCACCTGGGGAAAGCTGGCGATCGACACGTTGCATAAGACACGTTGCGGACGGTCGGAAAAAATAAGCGCCGCTACTCGATACTATATCGATCTTGCAAATACAACTCGATAACGTTACAAGATACGTGGGCGTGTGGGTATGAAGAGGGACAGAAAACATTGGGACAGATTGGCAGTACTGGTAGATTAAAGGGTGTCGATAGAGACACTAACGCTTCGTTTGGTCAAGAGAAGCATTCCTTTAAGATTTTTAAATCAATCAATCAATCAATCAATCAATCAATCAATCAATCAATCAATCAATCAATCAATCAATCAATCAATCAATCAATCAATCAATCTTTATTAATCGCGTAAAAAAAGGTTAGCGTCAAGAAACATTTACATTGCAGGTAGATATGCTCGAGGAGGTCCCAAGGTTACAAACCGCAGGCGAGACCTTCTATATTAATACACTGGAAAAACTAAATAGCGAACAAGGAATATCAAGATCCTTTTCAAAGTGTTACTAATAACTAGGATGTTACTGAATGTTCAGATTATTACTTAGCGAATTGTATACAAACAAAACAACTTCACAAATCTAACGGAACGCAGCAGTTATACATTGAATAAACACATTTTTAATTTTCGCTTGAAAACATGAGTGTGCATTAATTCTCTTAGATCATGCGATAGTGAATTCCATAATCAAATTGATGAAAAGACATTGCTGATTTTTCCATAATTAGTGCGACCATTAGGTAACAGGAGGTTATCATGGACCACGAATCTGTTTCTATTAGGATTACAAAACAAGACAGCACTTTTCCAAGTAATTAGTAGTTCTTCCGAGTATTTCTATTGGAATTACACAACAAGAAGCAATTTTCTAAGTAATGATCGATAACCTACAGTATCAGAGTTTATTACCTCACAAATTAATCGCCGCAAAAATTTTTCGAATCCATCAAGTTCGAGTGAAGTTACAGGAATTTGTCATACGCTTTGAGCGCTCTCTTCTTTCATCCCGACGAGCGAGCTGGATGCAGCACAGGGAGGGATGGCACGGGGAAAGAAGTGACGTCACATGACCTTGAGTGCGCGTCATGAAACGCGATCGCTCTCTCCGAGCCTTATTGCGGTGCACGCTAGTGCTGCTACTGTGTAAGTGAGGGTTAGTGGAGTAAAGGAAAGTAATGTTTTCATGTTAAACCAAATGCCTTTGCGCCGCCTGGTTCGCCTGTTTTTAGGCGGTTGGCCACTGTGTGCCGGACTTTCAACGCCAGTCCGATGGGCACTTTCTTCCGCGCAGCCGAGCAGATAGCGAGGTGCGTTCATCGCTGAAGTCCGCTGTCGCGGTAAAATTTCAAAAATCCATTGCTTTTAGGTACGTATACTCTCAAAGTGGTATTAAATGATTCAGCCGGAACAGGACGGGGTCAAGCAACGGTGTCTTGTCTCCCGTGTCCGGTTGCCCACTAAGTGGCCCTGTTCCATACAGTGTCAATGGTCCTACAGATTTCTGTTACATTACAAATGTCCTTTTTACGCCATCATACAGGATAACAACTGCCTTGTCTTAAATACACGTCATAACTGTCATATCTGCATAACTGTCATACCGTTATAATAGTCTTAATTATAGGTATGAATGGAATGTCAAAAACACAGCTCTAGTAGTGTGCTTCCTTATATACATGCACGTTCTGATGATATTTACGGTCCTTATATACGGTGTATGCGGTGGGATTCCTGATATATAAGGAATTATGTGTCATTGCGTACATGCCATATAAAATGTACGGTCTTAATATATACGGTTCTTATATACGATGTTAGTTATACGCGGCGTTTCTTGTATACGTTGTGCATGTTGACTCTTTATATAAATTGAATTATGCCTGGTAATGCTTGGTGCCACATGTATGGCGATCGTCATATCTGTCATTCGTGTGCCCTGGGGTGCTGACGTGCTCTGGTGTGTTTATTTTGCACGCTCTGCGTGGAAAATGATAGGTGTAAGCTTAAGGGACAAGAAGAAAGCAGGGTGGGTCAGGGAACAAACGGGCGTTAGGGACATCTTAGTTGAAATCAAGAAGAAGAAATGGGCATGGGCGGGGCATGTAGCGCGAAGGCAAGATAACCACTGGTCATTGAGAGTAACAGACTGGATTCCAAGTGAAGGCAAGCGCGCGAGGGGGAGGCGAAGAGTTAGTTGGACAGATGAGATTGAGAAGATCGCGGGAATAACGTGGACGCAGCAAGAACAGGGCCAGGTTGATTGGCGAAACATGGGAGATGCCTTTGTCCTGCAGTGGTCATAGGCTGATGATGACGATGATGATGATGATGATATGCGTGTCTCAGGTTCCAAGAGCAAGGCCCGTTGGGCGTCGTCGGGTCGAATCCAGCGGCAGGCATCCGTGTGCATACCGTGGTACGAGGAGGACCAGTGGTACCAGGAGCCGCAGTGCAGTTACTGGCCCAGCCCGCCCCTGAGGAGGCTCAGCGTACCGGCGCGCCTAACGCCCCCAGCTCCATTGTCGACGTCGCCCCGTCGGGACCTCTCGGGCGAGGGCTGGTCCGAGGTTCCCGCTTCGCTGAGGGAGTCGGCGAGCACCGAGAACCCGGGTCTGCTGGAACAGAGCCTCGACCGGATGGCTCGCAGGTGATGAACTTGTCGTTGCGTTCAAGCCAACTGGTTAGCGAGTGACCCATTTCGAATACTCAGGGAATATTTTGCTTACCTCTTCTGCTGCGGTAAACAGTTGCGAGTACAATATTTTGCAGCGACAAAATCTCTAACACGGACCGTTGCGTACAAACGTCGGTATCATTAAGCTGCAGAAGAACCATTTGGACGAGTTGTAATTGATTAAACACCTTGAATGTGTATTGCAAGAAACGAGGACACATGGCAGTAAGGAACACCGGGCAGCGCTGCCTTCTTGCCCCGTGTCCTCTTTTTATGCTCTTCCCATTCAACTTGTTTATCCCTGAACTATCGGCTTCGTGCGGTGAGATTTTCCTTCCTGTTGGAGTGGCTCATTGTGTCTCTTTTTATAGCATGGTCTTTTACAGCTTAAGTTGCGTAAACGACGTTGTAACCAGTTCGTTACACGAGCTGTTCTTGAAGCCATTTTTAGGGATCGGCGTGCTGTTTGTGTTGCCACAGCGCATGTGTCCTTGGAAGCTTTTTTAGTATCTCGAGATACACGGTAAACGCGCATGGCGCATGCGATGCAGAAAAGAATGCTCTCCACGAACCAACTTGGGGAAATGGTAGCAGCACATTGGTGGGTAGTAGACGAGTGGCGCAGTGCTGTTTACCAGACTACGGTGCCGTGTATGCAGATGGTTGTAAGAAAGCTGCATCTGAGGGGTGTCTGTGTGTGTGCGTGTGTGTGTTTCGGCGCACGCGCCCGCCAGGTTACACAGGGATAGCTAATGATCACTGGTTAGGCCAGTTCTGTAGAGGCGAATCCTTCAGCTTGATATAGCTGTGGCGTATATACAGTGTGTTTAAGAACAAGAAAGGAAGAGCATCCTTTGTTCAGTTCCGCACTGGTTTACAATATTCCGGGCGAGTGTACAAAACTATGTACATACGAATATAAGAGGCGTGCATGACTGCACAACAATCATTTCGCTGAACTCCGTGGGCTCTAACGGCACTTTATCCTCCCACACTGACTGCGATAAAATGGTACGTTTCATTCACTGATTCTTCGCAGGTTGCTGCTAAAATCGCGCTCCTTGGAAGAGGAGCCCACGACGGGCGGCTCCGTCGTCTGCTACAACGACATCGGCAGCAAGGAGGCCGTCGATTACGAGGAGTCACTCTCGTCGCCGGGCGCCCTGACGCCCGAGAGCGACGACCCGAGCGAAGAAGACGCCGAGACCGTGAGGATGCAGTACCGGCAACTGTGGCAGCTCAGGGCCACGTTCGAGGAAGAGGAGACCACGACCGACTGCTTCGAAGAGCTGTCCGCGGCCGACACCGCGTCGCACGTCATCGAGGGCGAGGAAGAGGACCGGAGGCTCCTGCAGCAGCACCGCAACACCGGCTTCAGCACGTCCCAGGAGTCCGAGGCCGCCGACGAGCAACAGACCAGGTCTTCCGGCGGAAGGATACCGAACGTGCCAAGCGAGGTGAGGCGTCACAACTACCAGGTCCTGCTGGCCCGCCGGCTGCAGCGAAGGGTCGAGAAAGGTTCGGCCGACAACAGTTTCGACAGCATGGAGACCGACTGTTCCTCGACCGACGCCAGCCGGACCGAGGGCGGCGTGACCACCTCCTCGTTCGACTCGACGACCGACAACACGGACGGCGGCGGCGGAGGGACGAGCGGCGTGGACGGTCAGGGCCACGCATCTCGGCTTCAGCAGATGAAGGCCGACAGCGGCTACAAGTCCATGGAGAGCAGCAACGGCAACAAGCCGGCCAAGCTGAGCCGGAAGCACGTTCCGCTGCAGGAACTGCATGCCGCGTCCGCCGGAAGCAGCGGCGGACCTTCGTCTTCCAGGAGGTCGGCGCTGCGCAAGAGACGCCAACTGGAAGGCGGACTCTTGCAGATGAGGGCGCGCTCGGAAGAGGCGCCCGCTTCGGCGTCGTGCTCGTCGAACCTGGGTTCGGGTCTGACGGCCGCGGAGGCGGCCGAGGCCCTCCAGTCTTCGAGTCTCTCCTCCGAACCGCTGGGTTCCCTGCAGCAGGAGACCCAGGGCAAGGTGTCCGTGTTCCAGAGGTTCTTCCGCTCCACGCGCCGCACGAGCAGCGCCCGCTCGGCCTCGTCCTCAAACTCGGCCTCGAAGCGCGTGCTGATGCGAGACTTCAGCATCGACCCAAAGACTGACGCGCTGTTCCGCGAGTTCTCGAGGCGGGATCCCGCTTACGACTCGCCCCGCAGCTGCTCTTCCTCGGGCCAGGGTGCGAGCCCGAGGCTTGGTTCTTCCAAGCTGCTCTCGCCTCAGCTCAGCATCGAGGAAGAAGAAGGGTCGGAGGACTCGCACTCCGCCATGGAGGACGACTGGAAGCCCCAGGGTCCCTGCTGCGACGTGCCCATCGCTAGGTTACCGACGGACTAGATATAGGCGGCTCACAGTGGGGGGGTACCCGTGTGACTTGTCAGCGTGGAAAGACGCACGGTCTCGTGACTCAGGTCTTTCTCTTTTCTGTTCACGTTCCACTACGCTTGCCTTCCTAGCGAGGATCCTTCGATGGGTGGGAAGCTTGGCTCCCTATGTAAATATTTCCCATAGCCAGCCACGCGACATCTTGAACGCCCGAGCAGTGGCAGACGCTCGAATCTACTGTTTTGATGTAAAGCTACGGGCCAGTTTCCCACTCGGGGAATCTTGCATCGCAGGAGTTCTTATGAGAAGCACTTCGCTTTACGAGGGAAAAAAAAAGAAATGAAGAACGACATCCCGTCAGTCTGCGTGCCATGAAATCAGCTGCGAAGGCTTCACATAACAGTGCCTGTACTGTTGCTGACGAGCTCGTTCGAGACCGCTTGAATGGATCTTAAATTAAGAAAGAGCAGGAGGGGAGTTCGCAAACTCCCTTCACAAAGGCGCACGGAGTATTTGAGGTGTTTTTAACGAATGGAAGGACATACGACATTGACGCATTCGTCATTCGTCGCGACACCTCGCCAGCCTAGGTGACGCGATGCCCATTGCATTTCATGGTATATAGATTGCCGTGTACAATAGCTTCGCATCGCGGAGCCTTTTCAGTGTAGTTCTAGGTACGTGTCAGCCGTGAGCAAGGCGATTTTGAACGGTTGTCGTGAACTCTCAAGTCAAACATATACTTTCGGGGCGCACTCGGATAATTCGCGCTCTCGTCTCAGAGGTGCCACTTTTTTGCGTCGTTAGCGTTAACTATTTGATAGCATCCGCATGTTTTTGTTTCGTTGTTGTTGTTGAATCATCATGATGTCCTTTGCACGCGCTATCGCGACTTTTTACACCGCGGGCTCCTAATTTAATGCCTTTGTTGTTAACTTTCCTAACGCGCCTTGTTTGAATATGTGATATGGTAGACGTATTGTTAGGATAGTTGGTTCGTCACTCTGGTAAACATCACTGGAGAGCACGTTAGACAAGCTAGCGAGACTGGGATCGTGACAAGGTACCTTGTGATAAACCCTTACTTCTTGCCTTTTGAGCTCTCTAGTGACGTTTGCGGCTGGCATATATATACCAGAGTGACCCGTTACGCGTAGAAAGTGGTTTCGGAAGAAGAAGATTCCTTTGTTGTGACTCGTTCACTTAGGTACCCCTTGGTTCATTTGAACAATGTTCCAAATCGCTTTGAGACGTCTGCACGAAGATCATGTATCAAGGGAGTATCTTTTTTCTTTGCGTAATACTCAAGATTGCCGTTGATTGAAACGGTTATCCGTATGTCGAAGAAGCGGTCACAACGCGCTAAGCCTCATTACGATCCTGCTGTATCACTCTCTGTTGACCAAGTTATAGCGGAACGCTTCGCGCCAGCTTCGCTCAATGTCTCGATTATAGTTGGACGCGCATTCTTTTTCCCGCACGAAAACGCGAAAGAACTCTCCACAGTGTTCCCCGGCCGAGGTCGGTAGTGCAGAAAGGCTCGCCGCACGGGACTTTACAGAATCTCGCGAATCAAATGTAAATACTTTTTATTACTTAATCTCAGCTATATAGTTGTTGTAGCGAACGACCCTTCTTATCGACCATGCACATGTATAACGCACCAACGTTTGGAAAATCCTCTCTGTTTTAGCGAGAGGCCTTTCTTATCTGATCGACCAACGCAAACGGTGACTGGCAAGGTGTAACCCCAAGTCATTTCGTTCCAGCTGCGCGTGGTAACTGACAAAATGATAAAGGGGCCCTGAGGTGATTGCTTTATCGTTTGGCTAGCATTCGTTGCATCTGTTACGTCAAGAAGCCATTTAACGATAATTAGAAAAGCACCGCATCAGGACTAGTAGATTAATGCAATGATAATTAACAGGCACACAAACAAGGCACAAGTCAAGGAGAAGATGGATGCTTCAGAAACGAAAAAAAAAATCCTTGAACGAGGGGTCTCGCTGGAGCAAATGTTTCGACAAGTGATCTTGTCTTCTATAAGGCAACAGCTGCCTACCTTTAGGTAGGCAGTTGCTTCCTTGAAGACAAGACCACTTAGGCTGGCAGTTGGGTCTGCCAGGTAGGCAAGACCACTTAGGTGGGCAGTTGGGCTTGCCAGGTAGGCAAGTCCACTTAGGCTGGCACTAGGTCTTGCCAGGTAGGCAAGGCCACGCAGGCTGGCAGTTGGGAATGCAAGGTAGGCAAGATCACTTAGGTGGGCAGTTGCAGCCTTGAAGAAGACAAGACCACTTGTGTAGGCAGGTACTGCCTTAAAGAAGACAAGATCACTTGTAGAAACGTTAGCTCCAGCGATATCACCTGTTCAAGGATTTTTCAACCAGGATACAACATACACAAAGTGTGCAGAATTAGTGCGTCACATGCTGGTCAATGTCTTTTTGAGGAGAGAGAGAACAGCCCGCAACTATTGTCACTGTAGGTTCGAATCCCTGTTAGATACTTTATTTGCACAGGAGAGTACAGCATGTTCTCACGCGAATAGTCATATAAAGAAGACAACAAAGTGTGATTTTACATAAAGTTGGACCTATGCCACACATTAATGCAATTTCCTCTGGGTTTGCAACAAGGATGGTTTTGTTTTCTTGACACCAATTCGTTCACTCTCACCTTTCATTGTCTACGGCAGATAATTTAAGCGAATGAGTATTAATATAGTTTATATCGCACAATTGTCTGTCGCAGCAATCACCTCGCTTACTTGCCACAAGGGAAAAAAACTACGCTTACCTTCATTAACAGTTCTATTGCACCCCTTGAGAATGAAAGCACCCTTTGTACACTCAGAAGGGTGTAAATGTTCATTTTTATATCAAAAGACACTCCCACTTTCACGCCATTTATAGCGTGTGCAATAATGGGAGTTTCAGCGTACATTAAGTGGCTGAAATGGCACCCTTGAATGAAAATAAAATGCAGTTCAGGGCCCCTTTAATGCTTTGCATAATACTCCCATCTGTACCGCAGTACAACACGCCAGTCTTTTGTTTTGCGGCTGACCGTAGATGAGTTGACATTTTAAGCTTACCACTGCTGTACGTGTTCCCAGAAGATTTCTTTTCTTTTTCCACATAAAGTTCTCTGACATGTAGAGCAATTTTTGATCCTCGCAAAAAAAAAATGCGTTGTAAAGAGAAAAAAAGTTTGTGTGGTTGAGAAGACCGTGCCTGTGTAGTAGAGAGTTTTTTGACGTTTCGCTTTTACCGCGGGGTTTACAGCCAAACGTGTTTGGCGGCCAAAATTTTGAATTTCACTGCTCGGTGTACTCGGGGGAGAGCCGATAGGACAGTTTTCAGAGCCTTATATACATGTATAAAATATTATCGATTTTTTTTTTCACGACGAGTAGAGAAATGTTTGTACAGCTGAGTAAGGTTTTATCTGGTTACGAGGAGTGGACGTTTGTTCATTTGTGATAAAAAGATACGGCTCGGAGGAAGCGTTTACATATATGATGTCTGTTGCATTCTATAGTTAGCCCTAATATTCACAGTGTTTCTCGTTGAATATTTTTTAGCCTTTCGCTGGGTCTTAAGAGATGTTGCTTGATTCGTTGTAAAAAATTTTCGTTTTTTCGGGCTTGCGTCGTGTGCTTTCGATGTGGTCAGGATTGATTGGATGTTGGCAATTCCTCAAACGGGAGGTCCATTTCCTGTAAAAAGAAAAAAAAATGCTCCTTTACTCTCTGGTGTGCTTTACGCGGACAATACAAGAAGTGCTCGCTGCTTGTGGTAGGGGAAAAATACAGGTGAGATGTTTGTAGTGTACTCACGAAATTCCGCGTGACGGGTGATAATCGTGTGTTATGTGAACGAACCAAAGAAACAAAAATGATTGATTGCGCCACACAAGTCGCCGTAATTACTTTCTTTGTCTTAAAAAAATTCCGCCAGATGTCACTCGTATCCGAGTGATGTGACGTCGGTGGTTGCACAAAGCTGTGAAACAGGCGATGTTTTGGGACATAGTTCTTCAATCGTAAGAGCTGCGAAACTCCACATAGTCTCCATGAATAAAATATCTGAACATGCCATTCATTGGCCGAAATCTCGGAGGCCTGCTGATTGTGGCGCCATCTGCAGGCGAGCAAACGAACTAATAAATGGCCATTTTTGTGCGTTTCGGTTTCTCAAGCCTCATTGGTAATGTCACTGTCATTGGTAATGCGGCATTGATGAAGCGAGCAGCGTTTAGTCTTCTTTTTTTTTTTTCGCTCGAGGCTTACATTTTGCAGATGATACTGCGTCTGTAGAATTCATCAACCTTTTTTGAAAGCACTTCCTAATTCTTGCTGCGGCAAAGCGCGCAATAAGAGCGAGAATTGCAGCGACCGTGGCGGTGCACTGTGTTTTCTGTCATTGTCCCCAGGTGGCGCGTCGTTTTACAATTCTCTGCAGTTTCGTCCATGGGCATGTGCGGGTTTCGGAAGTGGAGTTTCGCAACTGGCATGACTGAAGAACTCTGGTCTTGGAACTGTTGAAGGAAGCCGACCGCATGCAGGATCACACCGGAAGCGTGTCGGCGGTTTCCTCGATGCTTTCTTACTGATCTGGAAGCTCGGATGTTCTCGAATGTTCCACGATTAAAGATACTTCATACACGCACGATTTATTCCCGAACCGTACAGGCTGAACTCCGCCTGTACACGTGTCCTGCGCTGTGAAGATCCAAGGTCCATCGTGGTGCTTGCGCAGAGGAAAGCGCGCAATTTATGTATATGGCTGGACAGACCTTCTACAGCTGCGGCGTTGAACAGGCGGGAAACTGTCACCGCCTGAAAAGGTATCTGGTATAACAAACATTTTTTCTCCATTTCACGCATCATTACGTTGAAGTCTGAACATGGAGCACGCGCGCCAGTACTTTAATGTCCGACATACTACACAAGCTAGTTGACGCTACCTCGAGACTTTAAACCTAGCATGTAGCAGCCAGGGGCATGTCCAGAAATTTTAACAGCGGGCTGTTTAAAGGGGTACTGACACAAAATTTCGCGGCCGAGATAGCCTGCTGGATCGATCCCGTGTACGTGCGTGTACCATCTGCAAAATATCGACAGCGTATAAAGCTTGGAAGGTATTTTATATGAATTATGAAGTTCGCGAGCGCGATCCAGCATTATAGGCCGTACCTAGTGCATTGACACCCTCGTAGGTGACCGCCCTACTTCCCCTACGTAACCGTTGCAGCCGGTACAAGTTATGATGACGTCATAGCCGTCATTTCTGTTTTGACGCGCTTCCCGACGAATCGCTCGTCGCCAGCGGGTCAAACCTGAAGTGATTCGCCACGTCGAAAGTCCCTTCCATCCCCGCCGCAAGAAAATCGTCGCCATCAGACAACGATGAGCCCGACGACGACAGACCGCGCGGATATGCGTCACTGTTCTGTGTGCTCACGTGACCGAGCGTTTCACTCGCTAGGTGGTGATAGTTGCACCCGGCGGCTTGTCGTTTTTGGAGCTCTGTCAAACCGAAGCTCAGGCAGTGTCGGTAATGAGGAGCTTGTAATTAATTATCTGTCGCGCGCTGCAGCAAACGATGTGCCGTGTTATGAATAACAGGCCCCCAGCAACACATTGCAGCAAAAAAATCCGGCAGATCCCACGTACCGTGGGAGTCGATGTTATGCGAAGCATGCGGTGGGTAGGTGACTGTGGCGTAACTTTTTTGTTTACTGAGCGACATGTTACAAAATGACGCTAAAGATTTGTATAAGTTTTAAACGCACACATATATGTGTTGAAGAGCCGCATATGTGTTATATAACCAGTTGTTTACGGTTGGGTAACGCTGCCAATGGCAACGTGGGTATTGCCAACACCAGAAGCGGTAAGCTGATATGTAGTGCTTATACGTGTCCCGAGAACGCACACACGTTTCACGAACCCGTGTGCATGTGTACAAGAAGTTCTTCACACAGTGCTTGAACAAGGGCATCATCACCGTGATCACTGAGCACCAGCAGCTGGTCATGACTTGTCATAGGATCCGGTCGTGATCGTGGTGACGAGGGGTCCATGTGTAGTGAAGTATGTGGTATAGTAGAGCTGTTGGAATTCGTGGATGCCTCGGTCATTTCGTCGAAAAATTGTCTCTTGACAGAGCCGGTGACATGTCGCAACCTGAAGCCACCCTTCGCGTTGGTGAGGTATAGGCCGTCGCGGCTGGTAGGCCAGGATAGTGCTACGTAGACCAACATCAGTGGATGGTGTTCATCGTATTCGTATACTACCTGGGCGTATGTGGCCTACGTAGCCTAGTCTACAAAGCGGCTGTCAATCAATCTGGCATCATCCTCGGTCAGCATGAGGTCATTGCCCAGCCTCGTAAGAAATGAAGAGGACACTGCGTCGTTCTGGTGGACGAAGTCCACTTTACGTTGCGGTGATGTCGATATCATATGTAACTTTCGTGATTGTATTCCTCCGGGGTGGAGCAATGCTTCAATATAGCTTGCTGAATCATAGGAATACTAACGTAATGTTTATTAGACTGCTATAAAAGCGGATCGACACTGGAACTACAAACGTTAATCTGATATGACGCCTGTATCGTGGGAGTACACATCGTAGGAGCATCATGTAGTGTTTATTGCTTTCTTGTAAAATTAGATAGCCAGCACCACAACCACAATTGACGTTGCACCGTTATTACGCCTGCGTAGGCTGTTTTTCCAAACCAGTTTATAGACCTGGAGGGGCTCAGTGGTAGAATACCTGATTGCCACACAGAATGCTTGGGTTCGATTCCTGCTGGGGTCCTAATTTTCATTCTTTCCATTCGTCGGGTCAACGCTGCCGATGTCGTTTTTCTTAACGCTCTCGCATTTAAGTTACCAATGTCTGTTCTCGCCGTTCCCGGGTACATATAAACTGTCAGTCACCTGTGGCGCATACCCGTACACCACGGCCCGTGGTAAACGGGTATGTGCCACAGGTGTCCAGTGGAAAGGGTTTGACGACGTACGCGACAGGATTTTAACGTTATTCATGTCATGACCAGGCAATCATATTCTTAAAATCCTCTTACCCTCCCATGCAAATTTTGGTCTACACCAAGTTGAGGCGATCATGAAAGCACCCAGACGTAGGCGGCTAGATAGATAGATAGATACGTAGATAGAAACGCTCAAAGTGCCAGAGGTTCGCTAAGAAATGCTTCGCATTTAAAACGCGGGGCGAAAATTTTTGTGTCAGGACTCCTTTAAGCTCGAGAGAGAAAGAAAGAAACTTCTATTTTCGAAACCCAAGTCCGGGTCTGAGCTCTAGGGTGAGGCTTTACTGACCTCCCCTAAGATGGTTAGTATATGGTTAAGGAGAGTTGCCCACGAGGAGGTGGTTTCGCCCAGGTTCGCAACCCAGGCCTCCCATGTAAGTATGAGGTAAGGCAGTTGATGTCCGCACAAGACTTGGTGGGTATGCGCCACGGAAAGCAAGTATGTGCCAAGCAGCTCCTAGAATAGCATAGCCATGCGTAGTTAGTATAGCAAAGGGGTGGGAAAGGTAGGTGAGGAGGAAGGAAAGGAGGAGGGTAAAATGACATAGCCTTGCACAGTACAGTTAGGGAAGGTGATAACCATGTACAGACGGGTCCACTGTTAAAGGGAGCACATGCGTGCAGGGCATGCTTGGATATCGCCCTCTTACAAAAACATAGTTGCTTAGATTTGCATAAACCTACTGGTGGTTGACATTCCTGCCTCTTTTTGACAGACTTGTGTAGTGCATGAACAATGTTTCCCTCTCCACTTGCTGTTAGAGGGCCGGCAAAATGAAAGGTACTCATAGGAGTGTTCCCTTTAACAGTGGACCGTACTGTACAGTATATCATAGCATGGAGTGGGAAAGAGTGGTGAGAGTGAAGAGGAGTGATGTCAGTGTTAGGAGGAGAGATGACAATATAGACAGTTAAAGAAAGGAGAAGATGCTGAAGAAGAAGAAACATGTGGGAAAGAAGAAAATGATGAAGAAGGAACCCAATCTGCGTTCGCCAAGTAGTAGCGCCTGCTCGCCTGCTCCGCTTCTTACTCAGATTGCAAAGGCGTGGAACTAGTTTTAACTTTATTTATTTATTTATTTTCGGGGGGGGGGAGGGATTTCAGCCATCCCTTATGTATCTTCGTGCGTGTGTTTATATGTGCGCGTGCATCTATACACATACCAAAATCTAAGATTTAGGGAGGCAGTAGTCTTGAAGCCCGCTACACCCTCCCTCTTGCAACGGCATTGGTATAGTAGCCTGTTTTTATAGTGGGGAGTGAGTTGTCAGTTGTGGATGTTTCAGCGGACCAACAGGCGATACTGAGATTGACAAACTCCATCCGCCATTTTTGTGACGGCGCAGCAAAGCGAAACTACTTTCTCGAAACCAATATCTGCATGCATAACTACTGACGGTGCTCATTTGAGAAAGGAAGAGAGGAGACCGTATTCGGAAGTGGATTTACGCTTGCTTTATTCCAGCAGTGTACTTGCATGCCTGCAACAAAATGTAGCTAGTAAGTGGGCTGCGATGCGGGCTTGCTGGTAGCACATCTTTTGTAGCGCCTATAAAAGACAGGACAAGAATATAGGCACACGGCCACATAGGGCGCTATTTTTTTCCTTCTTTTATCCTTCAAGCAATGGTTTATTTTCGGAAACCAGAGTGCACTTATGCACTCGCTTCGCGTGTCACAGCCACGTGATATTGCTGAACAGAGCGATAAATACATTGATATCTCAGGGCATGCGCAGGTATTGTAATTCTTTGACAGTGCCAACGACGGCTTGCTGACACACATATCCCCGAGCGCAGCAATCTGCTCAGCTTCTGTTATAAGGCTTGATAGTTGCCTGTGTGTCTATGTGTGCCTATCTTTTTGCCCTCTCTTTTATGTGGGCTACAAGGAGACCCACTGAAGGTGGTAATTGGGGCTGCTAAAGTGCGCGTCCAGCACCTTCTTCAGTAACTTCGGAAAGGAAGGGGGGGGGGTGGTGAGTCGGCACCTTTTCCCACCTGTATCTGGCTCCTCTGAATATAACGAGGCGAAAAACAGCTCGATATGTGTTACTCCTCTGAATGTCATCCCACTACTGTATGCTGGCGCACTTAAAGCAATATTCCCGATAAGTATAACTAGGTCTCTTTTACATGCGAATGCATATCTGAACGTGCCTTGGCACAAACGTCAGGCATGACGTCACTGGTAGAGTGGCACGTCGCTCTCGATCCCGGCTCTGGCGTATTGATGCTGGCCATATAGCGACGAGTTGTTCGACGTGCCACCCTCCACGAGCCACGTCAAAAATATACTTTTTCAGCGCGAGGTTCTGTCTCTGGAGTTTGGACATCCGTGTCGTGTCTGTGACTGTCTGTGGTTTAATTCAAACCACTGCGGTGAGAACAAACGTAGACACAACCTAGCATCACCTAGCTAAAGCCTATTATTTTTCAACGAGAACTCATGTTCCCGCGCGCGTAATGTAATGCGCATTTACCGGTCCATTGCTCAGCCTGCACGTGTGCACCGCGGCTAAGCGAGATCAAGATTCTGGGTAGGGGTGGTGATACCTTGGGAAGGGAGTTGCTGGAAGCTTTCCATATTAAGAGCAAGGGCACAGAGTGTATTAGTGATACGTCTATACATTTGTACGGCAACGAGTTCAGATTATTCAGGTCAATGATTGATTAGCTATGCTACGACTGCGCGCATGCGCTTTAGGTGATCTGTCTTTTCCGTGGTTTTTTAAGTAAGTAAAGTAATTCGTCATTACAGTGGCCTCCGCGATTAACACCTGCAAAGCGTTACACGTCCGTCCCATTCGGCGCGTTTTCAATAGAAGTTCAATTTTGTCAATGCCTTAACACACCGCGAAGTGGCGATTTTAGCCCAAGCGTCGTAAAAGCGTCGGCCTCGCTCATAGCACCACGCTAATCCAAACCAAAAATAGCTCTGCGACACGCGCCTGCCTCACCTGGCTGTTACACCGCGTTCCCCGCTCACGCGCTCGCCCCTAGAAAAATCGTGGCCGGGGGGCAGCACGACGCGCTTTGCGCTTCCCTGTAGTCCGGCCGTTGTGTTCAATCACATTTTAACATGCCGCGTGATGGCGACCAAGTTCTGCGTCCAATATGCGGCGCTCTTCTGGCTATCACACCTCGTTCTCTGATTACGCTTTCACCGTTAACTGCTACAACTACCACAAGGTTTTGTGTAATCATTTAACATGGACGTTAGTCGTCGGGATGTAGATGTACCACCAATCATCAAAGTGGGTGCATCCATGTTAAACGGTGCTATAGCTGCCAGACATCAATATACATTGTGCAAACTCTCTTATATCAATGTACAGTAAACATTCAGTTACTTCTGTAAGGGCACGCTTTACTTTCGTGTTCCTTCGATTCCTATGACGGAGGGATCAACCATCTTTTTAAATGCGAATGCATTTCTTAGTCGGGCTATGTAAGGTATCCGGCGTTGTCCGCGCGCCTCTCCGCTCTCACTCCCTCTCCCATAGCAACAGCTGCGGGCGCGCGCCCTTATCCTCGCCCCTAGCAACCGGAGCAGGTGGTGCGGGCGGAGTAGCGGAGAGTGAGTGGAGAGGAGGAGCGCGCTCTGGCGTGTGAGGGCGCTCGCATCGTGAGAGCGCAGCGGAGCTCCCGCGTGTGTGGACAGAGTGTAGGAGAGGGTAGGCGCAGTGCTTCGCCGCTCCTTCTCTCGCCGTTCGCTCTCTCTCCTCCCTGCGCCGCCGCCTCAATGCAGTGCGCTTGAAACGCGATTGTAGCGTTTGTGCTGCCTTGGCACAGCCTGAAAACAGCGCGTTCTAAACGCGTTTGTACTGCATTGAAGGCGGTGGCAACATCCCTGAAGTGATTACGAACGCACGTAGGAAGCGTTCGTTGAAAGAGGCGCCCAAAAGGGAGACACTTGAGAGTGTCGATGTGTCCAGCTTTGCGCCATTAAAGTCACTACGCCGTGCACTCGGCGCAAGAAATGCATTCGCATTTCCTCACGATTCCCTTCGGGGAGGTGGGGGCATTTTTTTCGTCTCATCCTCAGTCAAACCGCCAGCATTCTGACCAATCTCATGTAGTGGGTAAGTGCCACGAAATAAGGAGCACGTTAGCTGCGAGGCTACATGCGATTCCAGAGGAATATCATCGTCATCGTCAAAGCCGTCATCATCACGAAGAGCTGATTATAAGAAGAAGGAAGCACAATTCGGGTTCCCTACGATGGAATACTACAGCTACGACCCTGACGACTACGTTGTAGAGCGGACGCCATGGTAAGCTATGTTTCTGTTATTTTGTTGATAGGATACGGCACACGAGCAGAAAACAGAGTTACTGTCGATTAAACCAGATTTGTACTTGTTCCGTCTAGCATAGGCGTGCACAGATGGGGCATGCCGGTGAGTACGACGGAGGCTTGAGCTGAGTTGGTGGGGGATTCATTGTAGAAGTAGTCCGATGTGGAGACACAAATTGATGCAGTAATTTTATATTGGATTGTGTATCGCGCAACATTGAGGGAACCCAAGGGTGGAAACACGCGCACGGCGCTCCAGTATGTATATCTGTGTGTGCACGTTTATGCATTGTGTCACATGAATATTGCGCAATGTACAATGAAGTACGCTGTACCAACCCGACCGTTCTTCAATGCTGTTAATTGAATGTCCGCACTGTAGCGGATTGGTATATTGATTGAAAACTTTTATTGAAAACAAAAAAGAGATACAGCCCTTAGGGGGCTCTGCAATGGGTGAAGTCCCTATTCCGGAACCCCATTGGTATCAGCCGCTAGCTTAGCCCTTCGGACCAAGGCCCTTTGGGCCTGAATGTCCGAACAACTGAGTAGGGCCGCCTCCCACTCCTCTCAGGTTGGGTTAGGGTTGGGGGAGAGAGCTGAGTTGATCTGGCAAGCCCAAACCATGTGGTAGATGTCAGCCACCTCCCTACAGTATTTTGCACTTCCCAGTAGCGGAAGAGGCGCTGTTTGTTTTCTCTTGTGTCCTATGTTCGAGCCTAACTACTTCTACGATAAACAGGTACTCTGCTGTCAAAGTTACCTCCAAACTGTAGTATTTGGAGAGGGATTACAGTTCACTTTTCAGTCGAGGGCATCCGCCCTTAAGAGTCCGCTTGAGCGTTCCACACACAAAATGTCCCTTCGACCAACGCACGTCTTCCTCTCCCAAGCCTCGCAGATCAACCCACTTTGTCGTGCTCGTGCGCGAGAGGCATGCGCGTTGCGCTGTCACAAGAAGCGCGAGCAGGCACGAGGCATTGCAGACCCTAACACAGCTGCTCGCTGGCTCTCATGGTGGAAAACTCCTTGGGGCATTCTCTCTTTTCGCCCTCTTTCGTCCTCGTTCGCTCTATCGGTTATGCCGACGCCAACAGCGACGGCGCTCAACGCAGGAACAGATGCGCTCTGAAATCAAAATTGAGCCGGGCCCGGCAACACGCGAACGCGGTGCGCGCGTCTCCCCCTTAGAGAGGGGACGCGTGCGCGCGTCTCATTTTCTGCGCGCCCCTAGCGGCAAATGCCGGCGACTTTGGGACGTACACTGAGAGCTACGCAGCTCCCTCTGGTCAGTGGTCAGTGGACTCCCTCTGGTCAGTATCAGAAGAACTTGAGTGTGGCATAGCGGTGCCTGTATCGTATGTTTCGGGCGACTGGAACCAGGCCACTTAGATAAGCTGAATATTGCGACTGATTGAGATTTATCCGCAGCGTGCGATGGAATGGGAAATAACAGGCGTAACGTTAAGAGATCGAAAGAGGGAAAAATATATCAGAGAACAAACAAGCGTAGCCGATAATCTGGTTGACCTTAAGCGAAAGAAATCTGCCTCGGCCGGCCACCTTATTCGTAGAAGGGACAGCCGATGGTCAGAGCGGCGGAATGGATACCAATGGATGGAAAACGCAGTGGACGACGGTAGAGAGTTACCTATATATAGTGGAATGATGAAATTACGAGGTTCGCAGGCGATAAAACTGCATCAGCTCGCACAAGACAAAAATAAATTTGAGATTACTGGGAGAGGCCTTCGTGCTGCAGTGGCTGAGAATGACTCCATCGAACGCAACATCTTTACTTCTTTCAAAGGTTTCCTAACAGCCTACATGCGCAGGACTGAAGGTGTGTGTAAAAAAATAATGGTGTCTTATACCAGTGCCACACAGTGCACTGGCAATTTGATAAGGATCGAATTTCTTAATAGTGAAAGGCTCCTTTCTACAGCTTGCGCCAATCATTATCAAGAAATTCGATACGAATCAGCCCCGATCGCGATCACAAGTGACCGCGTGACGCTTGTTGGTTCAGCATATTTTGAAGTGTAATGCTCGGCGACGACAACGGAAGAAAGGGAGAGTCATACACACACACAGATCGCTGTGTGTGTGGAGGGGGGGTGGCGTGAACCGTCGCCCCTTCCCCCGAATCGAAAACACCTAAGCCGTACCACCTAAGAATGCGCAGTTGGCAGTGAAGGGGGGGGGGGGGCGTAATAGCGGTAGCGACGCGCCACATGACCCCGATGCTTGTCGATTTGCGTGCATACGTAGTCGAATTGGGCTCGACCAGTTCGATGCGATCGCGTCGATTTCAAAAACGAAGCTGCTCGTCGTAGTCGTGTTGCTATCGCGCTGCTCAACTTCCATGACGCTGTGTCGCGTGGAACCAGGCGGTGCTGCTGGTGTCGCTTGCCGCGGTACGACACCCTGGCCTTCCTCCTGCTGCACGCGGGGTACGTGTCCCAGTGGGCGTTCGACTACCGCTTCTACCAGGCCGGGGGACTGAGCCTCGTCGACGTGGGCATCGTGGTGGCCGTCCAGCAGGTGGCGCTGGTGCTCGGTCGCATTATCCCACTCACCCGAATGGTGAGTTGCCGTTTCATCAAGGATACAAAGCCAACAGGGTCCTTTACGCATTCGTCCAAGACGACTCGAAGGCGAAAGCCATCTTATACTTTTTTTTCCTTCTCAGTCGATGTATTGATGCCCATCTCCTAAAGCTTTCTGCACCTTACGTGGTGTTGTACTGCCCCCGGGACCGGAGGCATTGCAAGCTTTCTGAACCTCACCTGGTCTTGAGCTGCCTCCGTGATCGGCCCGACTTTGACCAAGCGACAATGTCATGTGATGACGTCTTCATATGACGTCACGTTGTGTCCCGTCATAGTGACGTTATGATGACGTGACAAATTTTGACGCCATGTAACTTTACGCTATTTCACGTCATAGGGACGTCATGATGACGTGACAAATTTTCCCGCCATCTGACGTCCTGATGAGGTCATATAATGACAGCATCACGTGATGATTTTTGTGCATCACTCGTGTTGACGCCAACGGTCACTTTTCGCGCTTGTCGAGGCATCTAAGGCTTCCGCCTTAGTGTATACTAGATGGAAATGGCGCTACGCATAGTGTCTACACTAGTTGCGGGCATGGCGATTCAGGCAGTGTGAAAGGACACGATGGGCAGTGTGTGCATAGATTTGACTTCGGAGAACTTTGTTTCTCTGTGTACTGATCATCTTCGACGACTTATTGCGTCACAAGGGCCGTATTTCTTATTGATTATGACAAGATAGGCATTTAAAGCCACACGTGCTCTAGCCGCCCATGTATGCGCGGGAACCTCATCTTGAGTAAAAAGAGACGTTAAGCACTGATCTTATTTGTGTAATAATAAATTTGTAAAATAATATGTAAATGTTATATGTTTCATATGTATTACATGTAAATATATCAACGTGAATGCAACACAACTATGAAGATGAATTTTCGCAAGGGGCGCGCCATATGCCATAAGTTACGTTTCGTTGAAGGTTTCTGTATTTCTGGCTGCGTTCTGTATTGTTACGGTGCTGTAAGAGCAACGCCAGACACGTTTCCTTGCTCTGCATCATTGGAATGAAGTAATCGTACATACTATCGGAATCAAGTAATCACATCAATAAGACAGCAACAACAGCTTAGAGAAGGCGCTTCGTCGTCTCATCGCAGCCCTGTCCATCGTGGAAGCTGCCCTGCGTCCGCATACCGAGAGGCCTGCGGTCCTTCGCCCCGCTGGCTTTGGTCATCGCCACGATGGCCAAGGCTCGCGGTCATTTCTACGCAGCGGCTGCGGCGCAGGGCTTCTTGGTCTCGGCCATCGCGGAGGCGGTGTGCCCCATCGACGATGTTGAAATCTCCGTCTGGCAGGTGACCGACTACATAACGAATGCAGTGCTTTCTTAGCATGTCGAGTCGAGCCGTGCCCCGTTACTGCAGAATTTTGGTGGAAGAGGCCCACTGCCCTCAAGAGACGCATTCGGCGATTTCTTTAACCCTTTGTATAGGGTTGCGCCAGCCACGCCATCTGGACTCTGGTGGCCGTGCAAGTGGACTATCTGCGCTTCGACATCGGCACCGTCTACCTGACGGCGGCCGGCTGCTACGCGGCAGTTGTCATCTGCTTGCTGATGGTCGGACGTTCGGGCCGAAGGCGCTGTTGCTCGTCCCTCGCAAAGAGGGTCTTCCGTGAACGGGACACAACGCGCGGAAGTTCTGACGAGGACGACGGCGACTCAGCGTCTAGCCCTCGAGACGCATTATCGTTGCCGCGTCTTCCTGGCCAGTCTCTGAATTCCAGGTATGCGATTGCGGCGCCGGCCGTTTCATTGTTAGGACACTAACGAGAACGTCTGCAGAAACAGTCTCACGGTGTATATCGAAGTCAGTACAGTTGGCGTGCGTACAATGTACAGGAAACGCTGCCCCAAAAGCGCTTATGGCCGCTGACGGCAACAATACGTGTTTGGTCTCTAAACACCCGCATCGCCACCCGTGTTTTGCCGTTGGCACTGCGGCCGGGTGGATACTACAATGTGGTATGGTATGGTATGATATGATATGATATGATATGATATGATATGATATGATATGATATGATATGGATGGATGGATGGATGGAATGGCATGGATGGGTGGATGGAATGGGTAGATGAAATGGTATGGATGCTTGAATGGATGGGACGAATAGGTGGAAAGGTATGGACGGACGGAATGGGTAGATAAAATGGTGTGGATGCATGTAAGGGTACGGATGGATGGATGGATTTAATAAGTAGATTGGATGGTATAGTACGGATGGATGGAATGGAATGAGATGGATGAAAAGAACTGCATGCATGTGTGGTATGAGCGTCCTCTTTATAACAGGGCAGTGCGCGCAAAGAACCACGCCACTTGGCGGTGCTGAAAGGAAAGTGACCGGGCTGGTCACGTGTGCTTGCGGGTGGCGTTGCGCCTCCAGCCAAATTCAGGCTCGGTAAGCGTGATAGACGTCGCGAAAACTCGAAGCAAGCGTCAGAAGGATGCTAATAGCATCGAAATTTGTCACCTGAAAGATCTTTAATTCATGACATCACACCGACGTGCACCTTTGTGGCTTTGGCGCCAAATGTAAGAAAATTGAACTTAGACCTCCTTTTTTTCTGCTAATGATTAGCGAGAGGTTAGCGCCCGACTTTTTTTTTTGCTTCGTACTCTTTCTTTGTGAAGCCTTTGTTTCGTGTTTGCGCTGACATGGACCCCTTCGGTGTATGAGCTTCTGCTGCATCACTCGCACTTGAATGTTCACCCTTGCAATTTCTTTAGTAATATCGCCCGAGCGTTGATTAAGTAACATTTCCTACATGGTGCGCAAGCGCAGACAGCACACTCGTGCGCGAGGGCTGTCTGCTAAGCCGTTTGATTAGAGATGCATACGCACTATCAGCCTTATGTGTGTGATCATGTGTTCAGAAAGCCAGTGTGAAGCTGTTCGTTGTATTACTGATCTCGTTGCGTCTCGCCGCTGTTGGAAACTACCGTATCCGGTGTTGACACTCGTGCGATAGTAATGAAATATTGCAAGGGTAATATTATCGGCGCTTGTGCAGGCTTCTGTGGCTGGCGTTCTACGCGGAAAGCTCCAGTCGCGTTGCCATGACCGTGAGCAGTGTGTCCCTTCAGACGGCCGCCATATTGGTCCGCGTCGCGTTCCCCGCGGTAGTGGAGGTACCCTGCTACCAGTACGTGCCTTCATTGCCTATTCTACTCGTCGTCAGGCTGGTAAGTGCCCCGTTATACGCAGCGAGGGAATGCAATACCTCACGTGCGGCGATAACCGATATTGGCCAGAATGGTAAACTGCAGAGCGCAACTAAGGTACGGGACAGAGAAGTAGTACACACACAGCACAGGACAAGCGCCATCGTGACGTGAGTGGTCTGTTTTTAATGATGCATCGTTTCACTTATACAATGTAGGTCCTGCGCCTTTGAGCCAATGCTTGATAGTATTCGGGTTGTCGGCAAGAGTGGGAATTCACTGTCCAGATAAGTTATGGAAGCGTGCCATATCAGAAAGAAAGGAAGTGATTGTGTCAGTGATACTTTCACAGAAAGAAAATTAATTTTTAGATTTGATGGTATAATCTGCACTATGACGACATGTCTTCATTGGGGTTATGACAGGCAGTGCGCTTACAGATGCTTGGCGTGCTACAATTTATATATGTAGGAAAGTATTTCACAATAAACATAGCAGCGAGTTGACTTAATTTGCGCTCTGCAGTTTACCATTATGAACCAACTAGCCCAACCACGAATTCTCTTGTGATACATACAGAGTGGCCAACCCTCTTTTGAAGAGGCACTCCTCTTTGGCTTCTCCATCTCATGTGCACTTTGTGTAACTGGTTGGGATGAGCATGATTTCTGAGCGAATTAAACTTTTATCGAGTGTAGAGTGCCCTCCTCAGCTAGGCACTTTACGCAGTTCAGTTGCATGAACGAGCTAAAACGGGGCGCGTCTTGCGAGACGTTCGTTTGACTCTAAGTGTGCTTACCTTGATTCTGCGAGAATGTTCACCCTCTGTGTATTTTCACGAAGCGGCAGGTAATGTTTCAAAGAAAACTGCAGAAAATGCAACGGTCTTCGTTCAAACTAAGTCCAATAATTTTCCAGGAAGTGGGCATTGTGCCAGGGGCTTAGGCAGAATTTTTTTTTCGGGGAGGGGGGGCATCTCCTTGATCTGAAGTGGGGGCCGGGCAGGCAAATATGGTCGAGTGTCATTTTGTGCTCAGTATATGCAATGGCAAAAAAGAAAAAAGAAAAATTCGGGGGGTACACGGGCCCGGTGTGCCACCCCCTGGCTATGCCACTGCATTGAGATGAAGGAAGCTCATTTGCAGAGGTAGGCAGGAGAAAGCGGTTGCCGAGATAGCTCTTACTGGCTCTTACTGAAGAACACGCGCGGCCATGTTGCCGCAGCGGTGCGAGCTTCAGAGGGAACGGCAGCAATCATGACATTTAATTCGGTGTGGCGAAGGGCAGCCTTTTTCCAATAATTGGTGCTCTCTCGATCGTGGGCTTGTCGTCGATCAGCCGTTTCATGACATCGCAGTTTGATATTTTATCGAGGTCACTTGTCCTCTCACGTTGCCACGCTTCATTGTTGTCTGGATATGAACGCATCGCCTCACGTTCCGGCACCGGCGCCGGAAAGGGAACAATTAAGCACGATGTCAACTGTACCTGCGAAGAGAGAAATAAATAAATAAAGAAAGAAAGAAAGAAAGAAAGAAAGAAAGAAAGAAAGAAAGAAAGAAAGAAAGAAAGAAAGAAAGAAAGAAAGAAAGAAAGAAAGAAAGAAAGAAAGAAAGAAAGAAAGAAAGAAATCAACTGCACCTGCGAAGAAGGAAAGAAAGAAAAGTGGTAGGCCAGGCACGCACACGTCAAGATTCACCTGCCCCCAAAGTGGAGGGGCTCCTGATTTTTTTTATGACAACTGGTTGTGTTATTTACTCTTTCAGTTTACTCTGCACGTGGTCGCGGTCGTCTCGCGCTCTACCTCTGGTGGGAATGAGGGTCAGTTAGCGTCTGTTAGAGGAACGCGATACCGTTTTCTGCGCAGCTGCTGGAGCAGTTGGCCGCGAGCCAGGCCTCGCGCTGGCCCCAGTCGTGTGGCCGCCTGGTGTTCCTCTTCAGCGGCTACATAGTATCCTCGATGGCGCTGCTGCTGCACTTCCAGACCTACGTGCACCAGGGGGACCTGTGCGCGCTACACATGATGCTCGCCTACGCCACGTCGCTCTCGTGCGTAGCCGGAGCCGTGAGGCCCGTCTGGGAGACGCATCTGGCCGGTAAGTATTGTCTTCCAACATCTCAATGCCACGATAGCAGGTCTAGGGCAACCACTGCTCTAATAAGGGGTGGCGCGACGATTTTTAGGGGCGAAGCTCCTTTGGGTGTGGGTCTGTCCCTCCTCTGTAGTATGTAGTAGTAGTAGTAGTAGTAGTAGGTAGCCACCTCTAGTTCTTGGAGTGTTCACGAGATGGCGCTGTCGTAGCCACCTCTAGTTCTCAAAAAGATCCCTAGATGGCGCGGAGGCACTCGCTGCGTTGAACCTACATGACGCCTTGGGTTTTAGAGACAATGCAAAGCTGAACACACCCGCGATTGAAATAAGTAAGAGACGGTTAGAGTATTGGTGGCAGAAAACTAGAGAGAAAGGACAAAAATAAATAATGGGAAAAAAAATAAGGACATTCTGCCGTAAAGGGCACAGAACGAAGCTGAAAACTTAAGGGTTTTTTTTTTCTTCTGGAGTAAAATAGTTTTAATTGAAGTAAAGACACTAGGCCAACGCTAAAAAGAAGAGTAAAGTTTTTTTTTTTTTTCGAGCCTGGTGGCACACTTGTCACCGCCCCGTTATAAAGGGGACGCTCATAGCATCCATCCATCCATCCGTTGCAGATGCGTGCTCTGGTCCTCCCCTCCTCTCTCGCCTCGCGAGGCCGACGCAGGCAGCGTCTGCTAGCGAGTTTCTTGATTGAAAAAACCGACTGCTCGCGCTGCACAACCGTTCACTGACCACGCCGTATATATAGGCACTGGATTTTGACCTCCAAGGTAGTGCCTGTGTTAGTTTTCTCCCGTGCGTGATTAAACAATAAAAATTCACAGCGTACATGCAAAATAAAGTGAGCTGCAAGTCGCCATGACTCTCATCGACCCTTTAGTATAAATGCGCCCGATCTCACGTCATTGATGATGTACTGGGCAGAATTCACGGAAGATTCACATATGGCGCGTGTCAGTGGAAGGCAATCGTTCAATTTAGTGCGGCTACGTACGCTAGGGGTACCGTTGTGATGAAGGGACCGCGTAAACCAACAGTACAATAAAAGTTTGATGTTTAATATATACACGGTGTTTCTCACGTGTTTACTTGATCATATACTGGGCGAATTACTCGTTGTATTCACGGTTTACCGATGATTCCCTCCGGAGCTTCGCCCCACTCACCATCATTCACCCCGTGGATATGCTGCGGATTTTTTTTATATGGGGGGTGAGGTGCCCCCACTGCAAGTCAGTTTCTTCGGGAGGGCAGGGAGGCGGGGAATTCATGCGTTTTTACGTATTCTTCCCAGTGCAAAACACACGAGGGGACAGAAGAGAGGACACAGAGTGCTGACCTTCCGTGCGTTGTGCTTTGACTGTCTGTCCATGGGGAGGGGGCAAAAGTGGGCAACGGAATATCAGAGGTGGGGGGGGGGGGGGCTGACGCCACCCCTGAGTTTAATTTGCGACAGCATATTCGAACGCAACCCCTACGCTTACTGAACGGCTGTATCTTGACCTACCGCATTCACCCGTACATTACCGGCACTCTTGGCTGCCCTAGTGATTCATACAATGTCAGCACCTTTGTTCAGCGTTGGCTAGCGTTGGTAATGAATTTTCTTAGTCTGAATAGATGTAATTAAATGTACATAAACTGAATTTCTCGAATTTATCTGTAAATCGGCGCTGTCTTCTCTCTTTATCTTTTTTATGTGAATAATCCTTTCACACTTTATCCAGAGTACTTTATCTTCCTTGTCTCCTACACTTTCAAAGCTTCACCTGTCACGCTTAAAAACGGAGTATAGCATGTCAGGCTTTCAGTAAGCGGACGCTGAACAGATAACCGAACCCACATTTGTAAGTAATTGTGCAAACGAAAAAAAAAAGCACACTCACACACGTTATCATCCGCTACAAACGTGTGCATGACAAATTGTCATCCACAAGCTTACAGCGTGAAGCCGCAAGGAAATCCAAAGGGATTTCTAGAAAAGAAAGTTTGTAGTTGACGAAAATTCTTCCGAGTTTGAGATCCGAACGCGGGACGAATACCTTCACGGTGCGGAACCAGAGTTTCGTAGAAACACTTCTCTACACACGTTCGTCCCGAGTTCGAACTCCGGGCCTGGAAGAATTTTTCAATTGGGAAGCGTTCTTTCTGACTATATTCTGTTTTGATTTCCTTGTGGCTTCTCGCGACAAGCGGGCGGTGACAATTTTTTTCCAGTTCACGAACATTATTCCCATAGGCGTGCGCAGAAGGTCGGCAGGGAGGGGCGGTCCGTGTCCAGTTCTGTTTGTTCCCGTCTTGATGCTTATTCCACCTTGCGGGCTTGCGCAGAACTAGCTTGCCAGATTTCGTTTGACTCCTCATTCAAGCTTTCTTCCTTTCCTTCTCTTTCGCGCGCCAGGCTTCATATCGGCAGCCATGTTGGTGTGGCCCGTCGGTCGCATTGGTCAGTTTGACGCCACGCTGGCCTGGGCGTCTCTGGCTCTGATGCTGGGCTGCTCCGCGGCCACCATCTCCTTGGCCGCGTCCCTTTTCAGGCCGACGGGGATGCACGTCAGGTTTCGACGCAGGCAGCCAGCTCGCCTACGCTGAAAAGATACCACCTACACTACTTACCTTTGCTCTCGAGTTTGTGTCGTTGTTGATGTTAATAAATGTTCTGCAGTACCTGCCGACGTCAGCGATTTTCCGTGGCTAATCACGTTGACTACCATGTGATATAGATAGAAATTTGTTTAGAGGGGGGGGGGGGGAGGGGATTCAACCGCCATTTATGCATGTTTCTGCGTGCCTTTGTATGTGTGCGTGTACACAACTTGCGAAATCGAAATATTTCGGGGAAGGGGAAGCGTGGGGCCGACACAGTGGGCTTTGCGCAATGCTCGCTCCTCTCTTTTTTTCTTCCTCCGTGTTGCCGCCACATGTGGTCACGTGGTCGCATGTGACGGTGACCGGAAGTTCAGCTATCGCTTTCTAGGGAACGGACACGCGCTATCTTTATTTGGTCGCTTCACTTCTCGCGCCAACTGGCGGCGCTTTCTCTCCTATTGCATTGGCCGCCATTCTCTTCTTCTGCTCGTGCCGATTTCGCTTTCTATGCGCGTCTACTTGTTTTTTTTTTTTTTTTCGTGTGCTCCGCAGTCAAGAACTTTATGGAAAAAGTTCTTGACTGTGCCCGCAAACTTTTCCGCAGTGTGTCGGCGAAACCGAAGAAAGGACCGAAGGCGTGCTGCGTGGCTGTGTGGTGTGACAACTCCGTGAGGAACAGCGGGGGAAAAACTTTTCTTTTTTTTCATTGTTCCAGCGGACGAGAAGTAAGCGTACTTTTCCTATTTTGCTGCCGTTTCGAAGAAGCAACCGTTATCCTTGTCAAAACAGCTACATAATGAAACGAAAGATCTTCTGTGGTTGAATGCCTTTGTTGGTCCAGCTTTATTTAGGGAACCGTGCGCAAGAACGAAGGCAGAGGCACGAACAACACACCACGATTCTGCTGGCATTAAATCTTTCATTACTGATAATTTGCGATTCAAATCTATGTATTATCCAACTGTAGCATCTAGGAATGTCGCCCTGAAGAACTTAATAGATTCACCCATCGCTCTGCCAATCCCCTGCATTGGGTATGAACCACGGTCAGAGGACAACAGCGCTACGTGTGGCGTGTGGTTAGTACATCTGCCTTAGTTTTTCCATACTGTTCCCTGGATCAAGGTGCCCAACCAACTAGCCAACAAGTTTGCCTTATTGTACATTTATTGGTTACGCGTGGCGTATTTTTCGGCGCTGTTGTAATAGACCGAAGCTATACTCGTTGACAGCTGCTCAAGCGCCGATTGATGCTAGCTGACGCGCAGATTGAAATTTCGCTTCGGCATGTGTTAGCGGTTTCTCACTATTGTCACTAGTAATATTTCGCAGTTATCAATATTTCACACTAGTGTCACTTTAACTAAACGAACAGCGCTACGGCAGACGCATACGCTTGACAATGGTAGGATTGGTGCCTTCGACGTTTCATGACGTCACGACGTACACAAATGAGGTAACATTCGTTTAGCAGTCCAAGATGGCGGCGCCCATTCGTCGAATGTAATATTGTCTGTATGCGTCTCACCAGCTCTGTGCAAGACGTATGCTGACGCCGAGATTATGCTTCACCACCTGAATTCTCCCAGAGATTCGTAAGGCTGGAGCAGAGGTCTCGAGGAGATTTGTCACGGTCTGTACTTCACCTGCTTTCCCGAAACTCGACATATGTAGTTTTCCATTGTTCATTTTGATGGGCATGGTTTCTGGCAGTTCGTGGTTTATGATCCACACCGCAAGTGGGGAGCGCGGTTCTTGTGAACTGCGTATTGAACATAGGCGTGCGCAGAGTCCTCCATTAGGGGAGGCAAAGGTTCACCGTAGCTACGACACCCCCCCCCCCCCCCCGCTGCATTCGTCGAGCCTGAAAGAAAATAAGATTGCATGCAAAAACGAAAATTAAGCAATGACCTGCTGCTCAAAACGTCCTGTCTTTGGTCCTCAGGTTTCGGGCAGTAAAAATCAGAAGTAAACAGTTCTTGACGTGCGACATAAGGATCATCGGCTGCCATTATCGTCAAAAACCTGCATGGCCATAACCCTGTACATTAGTTATACTTTGCGTATGTTCGTGCGTGCGTTTGTATGTGTGCTTGTATATATACACATGCAAAACTGAAAAATTTCGGGGGGGGGGGTGACATCCCCTCTTAGATATTTAGGAGGGGGGCTTCCCCTCCCCACCCCGTGCACACGCCTATGGTATTGAAAGGTTTCTCTAAAATGCAACTCTGAACTTGAAGCACACATGCAAGAGTTGTTCTAAAGAAAGCATACGTAGGCGTTGTTCGTTCGGTTCTTTTATTGCGTAGTGAAGCTTCTTTTTTTTTTCTTTTAATCTCCGCTTCGTATGTACAGTCATACACACACAATCAGGGATCATTCATTCGTAAGTTGTTTTTTTTTTTTTTTCTTTTTGTACACAGACATCACTCGACGAACGTCACCGGTGGCGCTATCGTCACCGGGCGCTCACACTTCTCGCGTCGACAATCTTTTCTTCGTGCGTAATGTGTGTTTGCTCTATAAATCTCGCGTAAATATGGCTCTCTTGTCTGCCAGACGTATAAAAAGAAAGACATAGAAAAGGGGCACGCGACAAACCTACCGAGATGTACAGACAGAGATGGCAAAGATACATTTCCGCTACTACAGCACGCTACGCTTTTTAAGAGTTACAGAACCAGACGTGCAGTAATGTACAAATCAAACGAGAACAGGAAATTTTCGAAGTTGAATAGGTTCCACGAGTGATCGCTCTCAAGGCCACCATTTCAAGCTATGCATGACTGACAGCCATCACATTTCAGGCCATCACTGACGGGGCTGGGTCTTCCAACTTTTAAACGATCGCGTGATGAATGTTCAAATGTTCATCAGCTTGGCAGTAGGACCTGAAAAAAAAAGGTAATTACGTTCTCTTGTTTAAGTCAAAGAAACGGTAAAGCTGACCTAGGAGAAGCTAAGTGTTTATTATTGTTTTCCTCAACCAAAAGTGGACGACCCTGTACTGCCGGTAACCGCACGACTTCTTCAGAATCAGCACGCAGCGAAAAAGGATGAGTTGAATGTCGTCTGAACACTAACAAAACCCATCTGTTTGCTGTGCCAGCTGACGCAAAAGGTCCCCCTTTGGGCCTCCTTGGGCGCTTAGCAAAAGCTCCTGACAACGTGGTAGAAGACGCGACAATGCGTTGGGGTGTCTGTAAAGATAAGGCTGCGTACTCATCAGAAGTGGCTGACTTCACTACTTCAATGGTACGGCCTGTGCCAACTCCGTACGTTTCACCTCGGTGAGCTAACTTGAAAAGGCAGTGATCGCCGACACATTTAGGCTGGCCTGTCTCGTGTACCACACGGTGTGCTTATTGGCAGTTTCACAGATTTCAAGATTTTGTTTTTGTAGTGCGCAGTGACACAGCTGTAGTGACACGCCTCTAGAACACACGTTGAGCGACGGCATTCCTTTTGTTGACCTAAAAGGCCAGTTACGCAGAAAGGACTTATTACAGATGATGAAGGCCCAGTCCAAGCCCAGTACATCTTTTAGACGTTTCCTTATACTTTCAGGAACAGAGATAGCCAGGGAAAAATTATTATAGGGCAAACTGCTGTTAAGCTCGCCTGCTGTAAAGTCATGCTTAAATCTGATTATGTGTGTGTTCTGGAAGCCCGAGTGAGCATCGGTGATGCAGCAACCAGAACTAGGTGCTTCTTGTATTGGCTCTGTTATGCGGATACTGTTGGAAACGATTCGTGTGGCAGCATTATACCAACGCGAAGTCTATGATTGGCTGAACCCATGAAAGAGAGAGCTAGTGAGAATGTCACTACCTCGATGGTCTAGCAATGACAGCACGCTGCACTAACAGGTTTTACCCTCAGCAAAAGTACTGAGGCGTGAAAAAGAACAAGGCCTTAGGCCGCGCGATGCACAAGATGTGGACAAACGCCATAGGTCCGTTTAAAAAAAGCTAACGTCTATCCAAATACGAGTGTGCTCGTTAGATGAGAATGCGAGCAGCGTAAAGGCTTCAAAGAAATTATAAGTACGAGAGCCATGGGAAGGTTGTAAGAGGTATCACAAAACAAACACACGGAACTTTGATCAAGGTTTCCAAGGGCCAAGGGCGTGGCTCAGTGACGTCTTCATTGTTAAAGTGATTTAAAATAAACGGCTGGTCACAACGTTGCTAGATGTCGAGACTGCCACACACCAATAGGATGAGAAACACTCAGCACAGTGGCATCCTCAAATAAAAACAAAATGCTAGACAGCAAAACACACGAGCTAGATGCCTTGCAGGCATCTTCTGCAAGGCGTACACCAAAATAGATGGCATAAGCAAGAACGTCCGTACATGAAAATGTGGGCATTAGTGAGGAAGACACGGCAAAAACACTGTACGTCACTTCTAAAAATTGGAAGTGACAACTGTGTCTCCTCTACACGTGCTAGTAAAAAACAACTGAGAAGAAAAAAAAAACGCACGATTTCTTCTAAGATTACGAATCCGTGCGAGCCACATTTCCAAAACCAAATAGCCAACGAGAAAAACCTGCCAAAACACGTATTGCTCTTGAGATACTACTAGCACGGTACTCACAGCACATGACAGTCCTCTTCGCAATTCTAACGCGTGGACTTGGCGCTACAAATGTCCAAAACGCCAGCGCTCAACGCCAAAGGATTTGTCTGCTAGCATCCACGTGACTGTCGACATCGACTCGTTCCGGATGGAGCGTCAATTATACAAAGAATAGACAAAAGAAAGGACACGCAGGTTCAAACGAACACGCCGAAGGAAGAAATCAGCCAAATATTCAAGAAACAACGATTGTCTAACGATATCCAAGTGCGCCATCCAAGAGCGCCGAGACGTCGCCTTAACGCATTTTGTCACGGGTATATCCGTCACCGGGCGTCGCTTTGCGTGCGGAGGTCCACGTGACTCATCAAAAGGCGTCGAGACGGTATGAACCTGGTCGATTCGGTGTGTAGGGGTCCCGAAGCGCGTCGACACAATGGGTTCACACAAGCTTAGTCCCATTGGTGCCGGGCCTCAAGCGAACCAAACACGGCCCGAAAGGAATGACACAGTTCGTCGATCTGGTGTCGATCCTGGTGTCGTTAGTGAAAAAAATGTTCACGTCGCACCGCCTCTGTACCGATACGTCGTCGTAGCGCATGTTTTAAAGGTGCGCGCACAAACACCGTTCACGTCTTCTCACCAACCTTAAAGGACTAGCCGTTCCACCACAAGAAACCTTCTTCACGAACGTTGTGAACGATGTACATGTCCTCTCACAAGCGCATACTTCATTTTTTTTTCGAACAACATAGCGTGCGACCTGCTCGGTTGAACCCCTCGCAAGGACCTCACTGGCTACGTCATCCGAGTCTTCGAGGCGAATGTCCCAAAAGCTAGGCCTTGCAACCGCGTTAAGTCCATTGACAAGCGTGAAGGCGTGCGTACGGGGTCGAGCGTTCCAGCTAAGAACAAGAGAACATTCACTGCACATATTTCTACAAGTATAACAGGATAGGCGAAAGACAACATTCACAATACAAAGCATTCGCACTGGGAACCTTAAGAAAGCAATATGAAAAATAAAAAAAGAAACGACGGTTGCGGAGAATGGCCAGTTGATTCCGTATCCACGCCACTGTGTCTCGGCGACCTGGCTTGGCTTGTCCATCGAAGGATTGTGGCTTTCCTTCGCTTTTTCACCGCTTGCCCTTGCCCTTGATGCCGAGAAACTTCCAGAACGAAGGTTGGTTGGACGAGCACGACTCGGTGCGTCCGGCGTTGTTGTTGTCCTCGACGACGGGCTTGTTGCTGGGCTCCTTCAGCATGTCCAGGAAGGTCTGGTCCGAGCGCGCAATCTTGGCCCTGGTCAGAGTGATGACCTGCGGCTGCTGCGCGGGAGGCTGCCGGTTGTGGTTGTTGTTGTTGACCACGTTGTTGCACAGGACCTTGGGGTCCTCGACGAAAGCCTGCGCACACAGATAGAACAGTTGGAGGGCAAATCAAGCTGTGACGCCAGCTCACGGGGTAAGCATATCAAGACGATTGAAAAGGAGAAACTGCTCGAACCACAGGACAACAGGGCAGAGATGGACTCGTTGAGTCCTTCCCTCTCCTATTGTCCTGTGGTTCGCGCTTTCTCGTTTTATATGGACGCGTACCAGCCGGCCCAAGTATGCACTGTAGTGCATATCAAGGCGAGTTTCAGTCAGTAAGATTTGGTAAACAAGCCTATCAAAGGATCGAGATCCAATGACAGAAAACGTTAGCCACTGTCAAGCATCGCTTAGCCAAGTCTAGCCATAAGTTCGCAACACTAAACGACATTTGCCAAGAGTTAGTCAATGCCAGCCACAATTTACCATCACTAGCATGTACTAACCGTTGTAGTTAGTGAGGAGACAAGGTAGATGGATTTGGTCGGAAGTAGTTATTGTACTTTGCTGTAGTAATTGTCGTAGAAATAGTAACTGTAAAACAACAGATGCTGGCCGCGTCTGCTGTTTTCGTGCCCAAAAGTGATGTTTACTAAGTCGCACCAACTTGCCCAAGATGTGTTCTTAACGAAACTTAGTATTTTCCTCACAATTCGATAAATGGTAAGATTCACGTGGGGATCGACTCGCATTGGTGCCCTCGTGAATGTTATTACCAGATTAATTGCAAGACCTTCCGATAAATGTGTATTACTTAGCGCGAATTATTTTGTTGCAGGCTGGAATTTGTTTGATATAACGGTGGTACTGTCCAAGTTTCTAATATCTCTTTCGTTGGCCAGTGTATATGGCACATGCTGGGTACATGCTAGGGGCCTAGTTAAGTGGCTCACTTAGTCACCATTTTCCTCAGCACCATGATAATCATGCATTATAAAATAAAACGGAATGTCATTGCAAATTCTATCGCATTAAAAGCACTAACATGGCGTTCTTCGTCAGTGACAATGACAACAGCTGCCCTAAAGGGATAATTGACGACCACCCGTTTCTAGCACGAAGCCACAAGCAAATATACGCGGATTTCTCAGAAAGGAAGACTTCTTGAGTTGGAGAAAGATTCGTCCTGGTCCGGGGATCGAACCCAGGACCAACACCCTTCCGGCTGGTCGCTCTACCTATTGAGTTAACCAGGAAGCTAGCAATTCGCAGCGCGAGGGACGAATTAGTCAATAATTCAAAGCACATATGGACTCACAATATAGTAAATGAATTCCATGGAATCCCGTGAGATAGCAGAAGGGTTATGAAAGGGATAATTTACTACCACCCGTATGTATCACGAAGTCATAAGGAAATCCATACGAATTTCTCAGAAGGAAAGTTTGTTTGTTGCCAAAAAATTCGCTAATCGACAACCAGAGTTGTCGATTGATTCGCCCTCACGCTGCCAATTGCTACCTCCCTGGTTAGCTAAGCTGGTAGAGCAACCGCCCCGGAAAAGCGTTGGTCCCAGGTTCGATCTCCGGGCCAGGACGAATTTTTCGGCAACTAAGAAGTCTTCCTCTGAGAAATCCCTGAGGATTTCCCTGTGGCTTCGTGCCCAACTGGTGGTTGTCAATTTCCTTTTCTTAACCTTTCCGCCACCTTGCGGGATTCCGCAGAACTCATTTACAAAATGCACTGTCATTGGCACTAAAACGGTGTTGTTCGACAGTACACATGGGGCAGATGAGCAGCGCGGAAGTGCGGAAGTACTGACAAGGAAGGAGTGACGAAGCGAAAGAGTGACGAACACGAGCGCTGTGTTCGTCACTTCCTTCCTTCCGTGAACTTCCGCATTTCTGTGCTCAGCCCTGTTCACCTTCACCATGAACGCAAACGTACTATCCCACATTGCCATTCTTATTCGGCAGTGTCAAGGACAACAGCTCCCTGGAGGTATACTAATCGAAATCCTGGCATTACCTGGCTAAAACCCTGTCCGATACTTCACCTGAGCCAAGTTGCGGCTGATCTGCTTCCGTATGGTCTTCTTCATGGACAGGTGGCGCTCGAGGTGCCGGAAGTCACGTTCCGTCAGAGCACCAGGAGTGCCTCCTCCGCCGGCCGTCTTGTCCGGGTGTCGATTCTGGTTGGACTGCTGCTGGTTGTTTGGCGCGTGGTGGCGCGGCGCGGGCAGCGGACTGTCCGACTCCTTCCGCCTCGACCGCGGGGAGTGGTCGTAGGAGCGCAGGTCGCTGAACACGTCCCGAACGTGGGGGATTCGACGATCCATCGCGGTTTGTCACCGACTCATCAGATCCGCCCTCACAACCAAGAGGAGGTCGCCTGCGCCATAAAGCATAGGACCGTAAGAACGAATCGTCCGCGGAGTCATTTTTTACGTACGCACATAACTAAATGAAATGTTCCGACAGGGGGATTTGAGCTCGGTAACGCTAGCAGCGAAGCCCGATGCTCCAACCACTAAAAATGATGACGTCACTCTATACAACCAAGCAAACCAGCAGTCAATTAAGCCAAGGAAAGCATAGCATGACATAGCAACAACTTTATTATGGTCCAGAGGAACTACGGCCCGAGGGCGAAGCCCCCAGGCTAAGTCGAGGACATTATTTGTTGTTTTTCAAAGGTTGTGGGCTCATATCCTATCGATGAAAAGGGTGTTTTCGTCCACTTTAATTCCTTTCAACTTAGGTCGATATCATTACTGCACACTTTAAAAAAAGAACTACGCTTTCCCCTTGCCTTAATTGTGTCTTGGTTTCACTAGTTGTGTCTAACAAAGAACCGAGCCCCTCGAACAGTTTCCTTTCTTTCGCAGCGTCACTGTATGACATATGTGCACAGGCAGGACCGCATTCAAAAGAAACCTGTCATTGTAGTCGTCAAGCCGTTAAAAATTTGGACATTTCCTTTACTACAAAACGACACTTCATGGTAAACGTGTGCCTCATATGACGCCTCTCTATGACGACCATAAATGAAATAACTGTTTTCTGTATCTTACGTTACTCATCATCAGCTATGACCTCTCGAAAACTGACAAGGTGTTATCGTAGACTGATTGCTATCATACTGTTTTAAATGTAACACGTGCCTCGTAACATGGGACCAGATTATGTGCCGGATGCGGAAAAGAAAATATGGACATACAGTGAGTATTGTGTTGTGAGAATTTCCAGATTGACTGCGCACTCGAAAAGTTGTTCAAACAACGCACTTCGTCTTCGTATAACCAGAGTCCTTCTGGTATGACCTTCTATAAATGGCATATGGCGAACAAGTTTTGCTAAAGTTGTACACGACGATTAAAACGCAACGTTCTTTATTTAAGATATTTACTAACTTGCTTGTTCGCACGCTCGTTAATTTAATCTGCGTCAGAATTAATTTAGTCGCACACACAGTCACAAGAGTGTAGGGTGCATGTAGCCGTTCTTGAAGGTGTTTTTTTTAAATTTATTATTGTGTATTGAAATGTTCAACCAATCGCTAAATAATCAATCGATCAATTCTGTCTTCCTCTGTAAAGTACGGCAGTATGTAAAAGTCTAAAATCTTTTATTCCTTCAATTACAGGCAGATTCGCGTTTTGGCATGCTTTCTTTTTTGTTCTGCATCCGGCTCGTCACCGTTCCCGAGGGCAACGTCCTGGTAGGTTAAAATCCTCTCAGCAGTGTTAGGCTTCGAGATACCGCCACGCCTCTATAGGGTGTAGCACAACACAGCCTTACCTTCTCACGCTTAGACGTAGCCCCGAAACAATGATCTTGTATAGAGCCTATATATATCTACATAGAACTACCCGTCGTCCATTCAGAGTCACGGGTATTGTTATGGCGTGCCTCCATCTTCGTTTTCGTGCTCAGTGAAAAGCGCTCTAAATGGGAACACGCACTGTTGCCAGACGATTTCGCACGCCGGAGTATTTAGTCTCCCAGACCACTTCTTTTGCAATTTCGTGTACCGGACTATTTCTCTCGCTGTTTTTTGTCTGCCGGGCTACTTCATCAAGGACGGTGACGAAGTCTACCGCTTGCTGGCTTCTGAAAATGCGCCCTCTGGTGTTGGATTTCTCAGTGTCGAGAGGCTTAGTTATCGCTGCATAGAAACGATTGGGCAAGAGGGACAGTGCACTAAAGACGATCAGTGCCATAATGTGACGTCACGTGACGTGACGTCATAGTGACGTAACAATGACGTCAAAATATTCGTGCCCTGTGACGTCATCGCATGATGCTTTCTTTTTGCGTCAATCGTGTTGACGCCACCGAAACTGATGGTTAGTTTTCGCGTTTGGTAAGGCATCTGAGGCTTTCGCCTTAATAAACGGCGAGTATTACTACAAGACAGAACAGACTCGCAGGATATAATTAGTACTGCATATCTTGAGGTTTGGCGCAAAGAAACAACGCAGGACGTCGAAAAACACAGCGAGTGAGCGAGGATTATAACGTCACGCCGTCGGCCTTGGCAGGCTAAACTCTCCGCGAAACCATTCCATCCGCTTGTTTTCCCTTTGAAGTATTGGCCCAACACGAACGCGACCTTTGAGAGCCGTGGAGTGTTGGTCGAGAATGGACGTGTTGCCGTGCAGTTTTGCACGCACTGCAATCGCTCTGACTTGGCCATCGCGTGTTCGAGCCGATAATGTATTTCCTTCACGTGTTGCGCTGTGTAAGCTGTTAGGTTTTCCCTATTATATGCAAGCAGCCCAAGACGTCTACAAAGACGTGAAAGAGTCCTGGAGAAGCAATGAATTCACGGAATTCGCTTCATATTCCGCGAGACGATGGCAGAAAGAAAGGCTGTAATCGCGAGGAGAAAAGAAAGGAAGGGGGGGGGGGGTGGCAGTGATGAAAGGAAACGGGAACGAACGCATGTGTACTTTCGATAAACACAAGCGCGTTACACAAGCATTACGCGATTCGCTCTGCGGACCATGACCGGCCCGCAGAGCGCGCGGATTGCTCAACGAAGACTGCGGCTCACGCACGCACGCGTTCGAATGCGGTGCCGAGCGCGAACTTAATTGCGATTCCAGAGGAGCGGGAAGAGCTAAGCGTGGAAAAAAAAGAAAGAAAGAGCTAGAACAAAAATTTCGCTCCCGCTGCCCGAAGACAAAAGGCGATACGTTTCAGCGCGAACTTTTTCGTGCAGGCCCCATGGGAAGGCCGATAAACAGACGGCGAGACAGACGGCAGAGGCGGAGCAGACGGAACGAGAAGATGGAAGCAGACGCAACTGTGGCCAGCTTGGGATCTCAAGAGAATATAAAAATACGGAGTGCTAGAGGCCACGCTTCGCGTAGCGCGCGCCGTAAGGGCGTCAATTTGTGAAGAGGTCTATAGCTGCGTTATACACACCAGCGTTTCTCAGGCGAATCGCGGCATGCAGCAGAGGAGCGTACGAGACGAAAAAACGAAACGCCTTCTGCGGATTGTATACCGTGTCCGCGCATTTCAAAGAGCGGGGGCGGACCACTCCCTAAGTATAGCTTCCGCGCGCGCTACAGTGGAGAACCGGAAGCGACTGGAGACAAGGCCTCGGCTGTGTTCTTCTCCTTCCGGGGCTGGTGCTCTTTACGATTCCGTTCTTGTTGTGTCCTGGACGTATGCGCTTCTTTCGTGAGCGGTCGAGAAAGGCGGCCGTACGTGTAGCGGCAAACGCGAAGGCCTTAAAGAATCTAGCAGACGAGGCACAGTTTCGAATGAGAGCAGACGTCAGTTGAGCGACAACGAAGACGACACTCACGCCACTCCACGGCCGCTGTACGGATGCGAGCGAGAGGCCGACGATACAGAAGCCACCGCTGCGTATTCAAAAGGACAGCAGGAAAACATTGGCAGAAAGCTCAATCGCTGGATCGACATTGAAGACAATATTGATTTCAAAATAGCGGATAACCCGTACCAGCCATCGTTTGCCTACGCAATCCAACATTATCAAGAATTTAGCTATCTTTAATTAGCACAATAGCCGCTGTTAGCCAAACACTAGCCGGTATCATCCACCATTAAGCCAGTACAAACGAACATTAACTAGGGCAACCGGGGGTCCTATTCTGGACACTTTCAAGTTCAGCTATATTGTCAAATTTCGTAATGGCGGCATTTTGAGCCAATTGGAGAGGCCCTAGCAGCCCTCTGAGCCAATCAGATCTGAACAATGGTGGAATTTGACAATGTCCAGAACATTACCCCAGTGTTGGTGGGCACGCGAGCAAGTAAGTAGGGTGGTTGAATTCGGTCAGAAATGTCCATCCTACTTAATCACAGATAGTCGGTCGAAAAGAACCCGGAAGACATTATCTTCCTAAAAGGAACAAGTATACAGGGTTGAAGTGCGTTCAGTCGGCAGACGCGTTCGGTTGCTCTAGTGTCCCATACTGGGTACAAGCGCGCATACAGACTTGACACTCGAAGCGACGCGCACACATGTGCCCGCTCCAGAGATCTAGAGCCGGTAGCGAACTGACGGTGTCCCCGAGAGAACCAGAAGCAGGACATAGCGGCTGCAGCAGCATCGGGCGAAGGAATAAGAAAACGAAACCAAACTGCCCATTGCGCGAGACGCTCGGACCGCACGAACAAAGCGGCCGGCCGGCTCGCGGGATAAGTGCCGGACAGGAAAGGGGGGGGGGGGGGGGGTGAGCCAGCGAAGAAGGCTACGCCATTGTTTTCGAGGCCGCTTCTAGCGAGCGAAAGAACAGGCGGAGCCGTTCGACTGCCTCCGCACGCCCGCCTGCTTTGCTTATATGCAGGCTTGAGCTAGGCCTGCTTCTGGAGCGCGGCTCACCGACTCCTCAAGTGGTGTGTCTCGCACAGTGTGGATGCCGGACGATGGCGCGCCGCGCGTCGGTGCATGCATTTCGTGACTTGGCTTGGCTCGAAGGCTGGCTGGCCTGCTTCAGCGGCGTCTCTAGGCAAGCGGTCAACGAAAGTTCTTGAACGTAACTTTCTTTAAATCACCAAGAACATTTCAAGATTTAACGTGTACTCGTCCAGGGGAGGGGGGCGGGAGAGAGAAGGAGGGGGTGTTGCAGTGAAACTTTGCCCCCCCCCCCCCCTTAATGGAGAATCCTGCACATGCCTATGGCCAGATGCGTCAGTTAACGGCGCGTTGTGGACTAACGCACACGGCGCCTTGTGGACTAACCATTGAGTACAGCAGACATTTCGCAGAGACGGGGAATGCGTTTTTGTGGTCGATCACACGAAGGAGGCTTCATGGACTTTTGCTTTTGAAAACTGCAGCAGGAAAGAGAGAAAGATAACACCAAATGACAGGAAAGCGACGAGTCTGAGGTTGCGCGGCAGAAAGTGCGGAAATGCTGGCGTCGTGCAGTAATAATCAGCAGTATTTCAGGAGGTCAGTGTGAAAGTTAAGTCAACAGTGACTGCGCACGGCGCTTTCTGCGATCAAGCGTAACCGACTGTGTGTCATCGTGAAGCCAAGCGGCCATTTTATGTACACTAACAAGAGATGAACTGAGTGGTTCAGAAGATGAGGCCCCTCTTCGCAGCGCCAGTGGTGGCACGCGACGCCTTTGTGCAACCGGGACCGTACAGTCGGACAATGTTTGTTCGCGCAAATGCTGCTCGTCTCGTTTGCCCAACCGACGTTTTCTGTCGATTAACAATGTGCAGTCACAGTATAACCCGCCTAGAGCGTGTCGCTTTGCGAAAGGCCCGATGCTCGCCACGAGGCGACGGCAGTAAGGAGACGCGAAGATTACAACAGCCGACAAACCCGAAGAAACGCCGTTTTCGTGACAACAGAACCGCAAAGCGCTCTCTAAACACTAAAATGTACGTGCGTTGCCCAAGAAACGGTCATCGGTCAATAGGTTTCGTGGAATACGAGTGACGCAGAATGACAGGCGGCGCTAGAGGCGCCATCTGTGATTGACGCGTTGTACTATCACGCGCGCAACTATTGCTGCAATAACATTCCCTGTATGATTATCACTTCAGCGACGGGCACTGTGAATAATGATCATGCATTAATGCACTGTGATTAATGATCATGCACCTCGCAAATATTCAGTTCTTATGTTTTCCGCTGTGAGATACGCAATAACATATTTCGTGCTAATCCAACACGAAAAGCTGCTTGTAGGACATACGTAAATTGCAGGACGTGAATACTGAAATAAAACAATACCAGTTGATTGATCGCGTTCTCAAGGCAGATAACTAAGGTACCGGAAACGGGACGCAGTGCGACAAGTGATTATTGTTTTAAGACCACCCAGGGCGTCCTTAAACCTGTATTGTTTCTCATTTGCTGTTCGAGCTCTTCGCTAGCCGCACTCTTCAACGTTTTAAAGTAACAACAGCTTTTTTTTTTCCTACATACGCAAAGTCTGGACAAGTTACAAAATTGATTGTCCGTAATGAAACAGAAAAAAATAACGAAAGCTGAAAATTGCGAGGTTTGTAATACATTTAAGGTAATTACGTACAGGAAACCAGCTCTATCCGTACACGCCCAAGTGAAACTGACAGCTATTATTGCGGCATCCATAAGCGAAAATAAGTCAGCAAGGCAAATAAACCCGTCGCGGTGGTCTATTGGTTATTGTGTTTGACTGCTGACCCGAAGGTCGCGGTATCGAATCCCAGCAACGACGGTCGCATTTCGATGGAGGCGAAATGCTAGAGGCCCGTGTGCTTAGATTTAGGTGCACGTTACAGAAGCCTAGGTGGCGGAAATTTCCGGAGCCCTTCACTACGGCGTCTCTCATGATCATATCGTGGTTTTGGGACGCAACACCCCAACAATTAATATTAAAGCAACGCCTATAGAGTGATATGAAAAGACTGTAAACCAATTACAGAACAAATCAATGACCATGTAGCTAACCGGAAGTTTTTCAGGTTAACCCGCCTGTTTTCTCCCTTTCGGTTTCCTTCCTTTCTTGTTCTAGTGCCTCGCAGTCTTTATTTTGTACGAAAGAAGTGACGTATGAGCGGCTGTGTGCTAACGCGTTAGTGTACAGTCGGCGTCAGGAGGTCTGAGAACACTTTGAATTTCGCAGAAATTTGTGACAATATTCGGTCGAATTACACAGTAGGAGAGTCAGGAGTATTGGGATATTTTTTACATTTATATTTTTAGCTTTGTTGAACTTGAACGCAGAACGCTGTTTGATGGATTTCAATACAAGTCTAAACAAGCTGCAAAACTTCTGAGACGCGCTGGTTCTTACCACTCCTGGTGCACCTGTAAAAAAATAGTTTGTGATAGCTAAAACCTGTCCCATTCAACCCGGCTGCGTGGGTGTAGTGGGACATCGCTGAAGAGAAGCGGGGCGTATGCAAGACAATGGTCCAAACGTCTGTGGACCATTATAAACCGCTAGTTCAACATCAGACATTAAACAGGGTTGCATAGGCTTTGCTGCCACGACGGGTTTTTGACACTTGCAGCTTCATCACAATGTCCGTTATTGCCGATGTCCCCATGTCTTTCTTAGGAGGAAAGTAAAACTTTGAGCTCTTTTCTTTATTCTGCAGGAACTGCCCACCGACGTTGACATGTTGCCACTGCTCTTCACTCTACCCATGTTGTGAACGCCAAAAAAATTTTAAAATAAAACTGACAAGAAGAACATCGCTTTTTGTCATTTGAATAGACTCATTAGGCCGATTGATTTCACAAATGTCAACGCCTGCCATTATGAAAACCTGACATGTCATTGTTAGTATCGTCAAAGGCAACGGCAAGTGTGTCTTGTTCACTTGAAGAACTGCAGTCCTTCAACAAACCCCACTCCTTTTCTAAAAAAAAACACACATAAAAAAAGAAATGCCCATAAAAAAACATAAGAAATGCCATAAAAAGGCACATAAAAAAAAAGAAATGCCCTTGAGATACCTAGTGGTAATTGACTTCGTGGTTCCGCGTTTGACATGCAGTGTGTGATCAATAATGGAACATGCGTAGACAACACGGTTTTTCTAGCGCTCATGGTTTTGTAACCGGTCTAGAGCTGTGCACGTGACAGTGACGCATAATACTGTTTTACTCAAATGTAACGCGAGTTTTTTCCCTAGATTTATGCAACCTATAGTCAACCCTCGCGCTACAATCGATTACAGAAATTCTATTTTTTCTTCCTGGACGTAATGAAAAGTCACCCCTGGCGATACAATCGTGGTCATGTTACAATCGAGTAACTACGGTATGTGTAATGTACGGCGCGATGCTTACGCAACGTAAGCTGTCATGTGCTTCCTTTAACCTTTTCAAGGCCAGTTTCAAATAAAAGATTTTTGTTGTTTTCCAGAGCGCCAACCCATGTGCATCGGTGGAAAGCGAGGCCGAAGAAACTCAGCTATGGTCTGGACTATTTTTCTCAGTTATTAAAGGCATTTTTGATTGTGGCATATGTGAATACAATAATACCGCCGGTCTGGACGCTTCTGAGTCCTCGTTTGATGATCGCGCACGGCGGCATGGTTGACGTTAGTAGCCATTTGTTTTTTTATGCCCAAGTGTTTCCGGCCGTGCCCGACAGGGTGGCGCACCCTGTCCGCGGAAACTCCAACGCCGGTTCCCCATGTGCCTCTTGTCGTCCTTGTTCGTTCCCGCTCCAAATTTCTTTGCGAATTCAGGTGTATTTTTGGAAGAAATGGTATGCCCATGGAAATCTCTTATGCTCCATTGATCTATATATTTCGTCGAAATTGGTTTATATTGGTTTTGGGTCTGTTTTTGACACAAATCTTAAGCCTATCGCAAATGGAAAACCTGTATTTTTCGATTTCTCACGTCATACGCTGATGCACTGCATTTTCCGACCATTTTCGGATTCAATGCTGAGCCTATAGCCTTTGCAAATACTGAATGTTTATATCTTTCGAAGGTTCCTCCCACTTCGATCAAATCGGTTTTTTGACAATTTCTCACCGAAATGGCAAGCCTTTGAAAGCTTGGATTTTTCGACTTTTCGAAGTTTCCTCGCATTTCGATCAAATGAACTTTTTGACAATTTCTCACCGAAATGGCAAGCCTTGGAAATCTTGGATTTCTCGATTTTTCGAAGTTTTCTGGCATTTCGACCAAATCGACTTTTTGAAAATTTCTCACCAAAATGGCAAGGCTATAGCCTTGGAAATCAAGGATTTCTCAATTTTTCGGAGTTTTCTGGCATTTCTATCGAATCGATGTTTTGACAATTTGTCACTGAAATGGCAAGGCTATAACCTTGAAAATCTTGGATTTCTCGATTTTTCGAAGTTTTGGGGCTTTTCGATCAAATCGATTTTTTCACAATTTCTCACCAAAATGGCAATCTTGGAAATCTTGGATTTCTCGATTTTTTGGAGTTTTCTGGCATTTCGAACAAATCGATTTTTTGACAATTTCTCACCGAAATGGCAAGGCTATAGCCTTGGAAACCTTGGATTTCTCGATTTTTCGGAGTTTTCTGGCATTTCGATCAAATCGATTTTTTGACAATTTCTCACCGAAATGGCAACGCTATAGCATTGGAAATCTTGGATTTCTCAATTTTTCGAAGTTTTCTGGCATTTCGATCATATCGATTTTTTGACAATTTCTCACCGAAATGACAAGGCTATATCCTTGGAAATCTTGGATTTCTCGATCTTTCGAAGTTTTGTGGCATTTCGATCAAATCGATTTTTCGACAATTTCTCACCGAAATGGCAAGGCTATAGCCTTCGAAATAATTTATTTTGAGATTTTTCAAACTTACGTCACATTTTTATGAAATAATTCGTGGTTCACCTTCGGCCTAAAGGGTAAGCCTATGAAAAAAATTTTTTTAAGAGTTTGGCCAAAATGAAATGAAGTATATGGTGTGAGTGTATTTCTAACCAATGGTAAAGCCATAGGCTAAGCTAATGTACAGTTTTTGAACTTGGCAATGTGTCGTTCAGATTGCATAATATATATTCGAGGGGTAGTTTTCATCAAAAATAAGGCTATAGGGGCATCCCCTTTTTGGACAAAAATCCTTCCAGGAATTGTTTTATAGGATTGTAAAGATATTTCAAAAAATATAGAAATACAAGATTGATAGAGCCCATGGGCGTCGTCATGAATGGCAACAATATTTTTCTGAAGTAGTGCACGTACCGAGGTCAATTGGACAAACAACCCTAGCATTAAATTTTATGATTATGGGCTGCAATAATGTAGATACCAACTTGTAAGCATTGCTCGCTGTGCCGTTCAAATAGCCGAGTGGCTACGGTGTTAAGCTCGTAATTGGCAGGTCAGTAGTTCGAATCCCGGTGCGGGCATCGCTACTAAAAAGTAAGGTTAAACCCTCGGAATTATTGATGGGCGCCATTAGCACAAGATGCTTTGTGGAATAAAAGACCCTCCCACCTAGAGGTATGTGCGGTGGAGTTATCTCATTCATTCCATTCTTTTTAACTTTCGTCGCATTTTCATGAAAACGATATGTTGCGCGTTTTTTACTCGTAACTTCACCGTATTGGTGGCGAAACGCTTAGGCGTCAGCTTCCAATACGGGAGGTACTGGGTTCGATCTCTAGTGCCGGCCGGCCACCCACCGGTTTGCAATGGGTACAGGCGGGCTTCGTGGTGGTATAGTGCCGCCGTGGTGCGAGGCTTACAACGCTTGGAGGACTCCCTGCACGGGACTAGTGGCCGCTTCCCGTGCAGCGAACCGGGGGTCCTCCTTTTTTTTTTCTCTCTCTCTCTGAAGCTAAAAAAAAAAGAAAGAAAAACCACTACTGCTACCCATGGTTACAAACCCCACGGTGGCCGTGCGAGGACCGATTCAGCCACGATGGCATCACTCTATACTCAGCCTTACCGGCAGTGCGATTTGCTCATTCAATCTTTTGAGCGCGAACTCCGTTTTGGCCGTGGTAACGACATCACTGTAAGCTTTCCGTTTTGGTCAGTAACGACACCACCGTATGCCTTTAGTTTTTGTCAGCGATGCCGACAGCTGGATTCGAACCAGCGTCCTTTCGGTTGTGAGTCGAACGCTTTACCATCTCGGCTACAATAACGGCACAGCAACTCGCGTTTAGAAGTTGCTCTGCACATTACTGTAGCGCAAACATAAACATTGAATGACATGCTAGCCTCTCCAACCATATAATTCAGAGCTTCACAAATAAATTCTGGTGTCATTTGTGACCAACACGGTAAGGCCTCCGTAACCCTTAACTTCAGTGCATTCACCAGTCTCGTCGCATTCGGGTGCAATGGATTTTCTGTGAATTTTATATCCAAACGGTAAGCCTAAGGCATATGGAAATTGGAATTTCTGGATTTTTGAAAGTGTCTTCGCGCTTTGAAGAAATCGATATTTGGGTAGAACTATCTCCGAACTGTCTAGTTGCCTCGTAGTGAAGAAATGCTGCAGCGTGAACACGGAAGGTCTCGACGTGAGACACATGAACACAGGACGAGCGCTCACTTTCAACCGAATGTTTCATCACAAAATTCGACATAAATATGGTGTGGGAGCCACGCCATAACTGGCAGGCTTGATAGCACCGCGTGATGCGCACTAGGTATGCGCGTGTCCTATCCTGAGTCCCTAGATTGCGGCCACTTTCGCGCAGCCCCCAGAGAGGATCATATGGCTTCAACAAGGACCACAGGCTATTTGCCGTTGCTGCTCGCCCGCTTCTCGCTTCCTGCCCTGCCTTGCACGCCTTCGGTCGTCGTGCTGACATGTGAGCGCTAAATAAATTGTTGTGCGTTGCTCTGTGATACTTGTGCCTTGGTTTAACTACGGACGGGATGCAGCAAGCCCAATACCCACAATGTGTGCCGTGACAGTGATGGCGTGCTGAAACGAGTGCTTCCTTCTCGTTGAAAAAATATGCCGTAATGACTACGCGTCTGAGCTAATCGTGCGCCCGTTGAAAAAACAACGCCGTGTGGAAAGAGCAGTACATTGAACTGTTTACAATGGAAAGGAACTGCAGGCAAGACTAGTTCGTAACATCAAGGTTGTGCTCACGCGCACGCTGCTTTTCCCAAAACACCACGTTTTTGAATAGGCAGAACAGACTGTTGGACTAGTTGGCTATGAACACTAAAAGCAGTAAACACTAATAAATAAATAAATAAATAAATAAATAAATAAATAAATAAATAAATAAATAAATAAATAAATAAATAAATAAATAAATAAATAAACTGCTTTCTGGGCTAATGCAGCTTACCAATGAAGCTGATTTGCTGTCAGTGCACCCGCCTTACCGGGTGCAGGAATGGGACAGTGTCCCGTTCGTCCCTCAGCTCAACTGTCCCATTCTTCCCAAGCTACGGTGCTTAAAGTAAACAACGTTCAACGGCTAAAGATCAGTCGTCGTGCCTAAACTTTCTCTTTGAAAAAGTACAGCGCTCATGCGAGTTCTCGGAGAAAAATTGGTATTAGCGTCCACAAAGCGGTTTAAATCTCAAAGCGTTACAACTGAGATAGCAGAAACTTACTTTTGACACGTGAAAAAGGCAATTTCTAGTTCCAGAAAGCTCCATCTGCCGAAGACGTTCGCCATTATAGCTAGGCAACCGTTATGCTAGCCCCATCTCATGAGTAGTTTGCTAACGTATTTTGGCGCGTTTTTGAACGGTCCGGAAAGACAAGTTCGAGCCTACGCCTGCTGACGTAGCGGGAATATACAGCTTTTTCTCGTGCTTATAGTGGCCCCTAAACTTCTGACGCTGATTGTACATGTAAACCTCGCGTGCTGCCAGCAACCCGGCTATCTCACGATGCCACGGCGCATGCGCCTTTCCCCTAGCGGGAAACTCTCGAGACGCCTCTTGATCTCAGAGGCTGTCGTTCTGGCTGTACCGCTTGTCCCGGCCCCTATCAGAACACTACCAAAACGGCAGAGGGCAGTGCAGGAAAATTAAAAAGGCGGACTGAACTGCGTGATGACATCCTCCTCTGGAATCGACGTGTCCCAACACTACGTCACCTACTTCGTACTATAACTAATCACTTATAGTTCCGCCACACCTAAAATAGACAGACTCGGCCCTATCTCAGTGTCCTTTCGCCATGATAAGTCCTTTTGAGAAGGACACAGGCTCTATACAGGAAGCATCTGGCCACCTGGGCAAGGTGCTTCGCCGTTCTATTCTGTACAGAAGGGCACGCTATCCTATATGTCCTTGCCCGTTCAGTCTTACGAGCGAGACCGGTCAAGCCGACCTTTCGGTCAACTCTTTCTGCCTCTTCAGATCGCTGTATACAGTACGCAGAGCCGTCGGGGTGCTTCTTCGGCAGGCACATTAAGATCTGCAAGGATCGACCATAAAGAGTATAAAACGACGTTTCGATGCATGTCTGACCATACAGACCGACGCGTAGTCCTCGTACAACGGTGGTGCGGAGGGCCAATAACTTCCGCTTCGGAATGGCCCTGTATGGAGCCGTCAACGGCTGTTCGACAGGTTCTTCTTCGCTACGCACGACACGTTCCTTAAGAGGGAAAGATCGACAAGCGCATAGACAAAAACATCAAGCAGACAGGGGCGATAATGGCGTCGTCGTCGGCTGGCCGGGGGCATGGACGGTGACCTGTGCATCGCCGTGGACAGAGACGTTGAGAGAAGCGACGATTGCGGCGACGGTGCGACCTCGAGACGACGACGGCGGTGGCAGGCGGTGCGCATGAAGCATTGTGGGACAACCCTGGGAAGAGCAGGCATGCAGGCCCTACTATGGCGGCGGGCTATTTTCTCGCGCCTTTTGAAGACGCCGCTACGGCTTGCTCCTCGCCGTGACGCAACTAGTTCGCGCTGGCGAGCACGGCGCGACCTGCCGGCGAGCAGCCCCCCTTCGCGAGTAAAGGGGGCTTGTGGAGAGCGATCGGCTTCGCCGAGCCGTGATTGTATTGGCACGTACCGAGTTATTCCTCGCTTAAGGGGCCCCGGAACCATTGTGAGAACGGAGGTAAAAAGAGAGCGGTTTCTTTAATAAAATGGAAAGTTGGGCTAATTGGAATGTTGGTTCATGCAGCTCTGAATGACAAAGGCTTAGAAAGAGAAAGCGCAGGACGAGAGCTGTCTTTACCTGCCGCCACAATTCGAATTTGAAAATACGGCAGACCTTACGCGCATGTTCAAGTGAAGGCTGTAACACCCCAAACAATACGTGTAGATCAGGAGGGATTTGTCTGGCGTACCATGCTATACTCCTTGCACTGCACACGGATATTGCTATCAGAGAAACAATGGAAAGGTTAGTGCTGTGACACTGAATATAGCCCAGTGTACAAGAAATAGACTGCGATAAAATGGTTATAGTTGGGCTATTTGGAATATTGACATGGCTGGTGCGCTCGCCCTATGCGCTCGTCCTGTGCGCTATAGTTCTGCGCTTTCTGCTTCCAGGACTTCGTCTTTCAGCGCTGCACGAACCAAGCGATTTCCTTAATGCCTCGATTGCTCCCAACCCCACGGGAGTAGCGTCTTCCTCACAACTAACTTCCTTAGGAGTCACGTGGAAACTATTTCAATATTGGTCGTCAGTATGGGCTCCCGAATGCGTGCTATAGGCGTTACGGCAGGTGGATCAGAACTGATATCTCTCGTATTTGGACTGCGATCATAACCTTCACGACGTCGCACGTGACGCCACGACGTTGCACATGACGTGACAATGGTGGCGTAATATGCAACGCGCTGCTGGCGTCACGACGCGCGATTACAACCCGGAAAAGCCGAAGAGCACTGTTCGCCTACAGTAAATACACCATGGTTCGCCACTGATTTCCCCGTGCTCGACAAGTGAAATTTCAACTGCCGACAGATGAACTCAGATGGTACACACATGCACAGTGCTCTGCTGCTTGATTGATTAACTTAATCGGACTCTATTTCGTGCTGCTGCGATTCCGTTGTGGTCACTGGTCATAAGTCCTCGATAGCCGCGGACTTTGCCGTCTGGTGGGCTCGATCTATCAGACGTGGCTGGTCACTTCCCCGCAGCCTCCCACAGCTCAGGTGAAGACTACAGTTTCCCAGACGTTGCCTCGACCAAAACACGTAATCTTTCATTACTATGCATGCCATTCACTGAGGCGATAGCGGTTATGACCTCAAGGCACAGCCGGAGTGTTTCACTGAAGCATCCCCTATCGAGGCCACAGTGGGCGCTCTTAATGCATCCAGCCGCATCGTGCGAAGGCTGTGGCCATGGGTGATTCATCCACGATGAGATAAAACGATGCGTCGGTAACGAACATCCAATGTGTTCGTTTGGTGTTGTGCTAGCTGTGTGTAATGCTTGAAAAAAAGGGCGTGAGACTAGATGCACCTAACGTTCAATGTACGGCAAAGAGAACTAGAACTAACCACCCACGGTTAAAGGTCAAACATACTTAAGCGTTAGAAAGAGAAATGGGTTATACGGGAGTTAAAGAGTGAACGTATGGTTATCCTCGGTCAGCTACCCTTCACATTGAAAGGGGAAGGAGGTGTACGAAATATGATGAACACGTCAACGCATTCTTGTAGACATTTATCCAGCGTTTCTCTTCATGTGTGCGTGGCCATTCTGACGGTGCAATGGTTACTGTCCTTCGGTCAGTTTTTTTTTTTTTTTTGACGAAGCCCTATATTTTGATAAAGGCAGGTCGCCAACCACAGCCATTGACCAAGGTAAATAAGTCACGTTGATAACCGCGGTCACTCAAAGAACTGTTTAATTCCCGACTATGAATACTGGCCACAGTCAATGACTAAGACAGTCGAGGACGCCGTAGGCTATGGCCATAGTCAAAGACATGCTTGCTTCCTGACTATGGCCACTGACCGCAGACAGCGAGAAAAGGTAGTTGGTCCCCTCATGCAGTGTCTATGGTCGTAATCAAAGATCAGAATTCTCGACTGTTGTCATTGTTTATGGGTTTATGGTCACTGTTCGTAGTCACTTAATAAAACCATTGATGACCACAATGACTGCGGTCGTAGAGACCTGTTTCATAAGTCCCTGCGCTCAACTGACTAAACCCACTGAACATAAGTCATTGGCAGTGGTCATAACCATTTACCTGACCGATTCATACAACTTTGCGCAACACGTGCACATTTCAGACAGTACGACGTAAAACCCGATGGGCGTATCCATAATTTTTTTCTGAGGGGAGGGGGGGGGGGTGTTGTTCTACCAACCTTTATATGTGTTCGAGCGTGTGTTCGTATGTGCAAAATGGACATACAAAATCGAAAAAGTTCGGGGGACCTCAACCCCTCTAACCCTACCTCCCCTCCCCCCCGCCGCCCATCCGCCACGGTGGTCTAGTGGTGATGGTGCTCGACTGATGACCCAAAGGCCGCGGGATCGAATCCCGGCCGCGGCGGCCACATTTCGATGGAGGCGAATATGTTTGAGGCCCGTGCACTTAGGATTTAGGTGACCGTTAAGGAAGCCCAGGTGGTAGATATTAGCGGAGCCCTCCACTAGGGCGTCTTTCATAGTCATGTCGTAATTTTGGGACGTACAATTCTAACAATTATTATTATTATTATTATTATAACTCTGGACAAGATGTGGACATTGAAGACTGTACGACGCAAAACCCGGTCATACACGGCTAACTCCGGGGCCGGCGTCCATATTCGCGCGAGAGTGCGGTACATATCGCCCGGAGGCACTGTGCGACGTTTCGCGTCGCCGCATCGTAAGACGCGGGAGCCGCACCATTAAGCACAAGAAGGAGCTGAGCGCCTTTAAGGGGCCGAAGACAAGGCGAGAAAGAAAGAAAGAAAGAAAGAAAGAAAGAAGGAAAGAAAGAAAGAATTATGGAAGAGAAGGCAGCGGTGCGGTCGCCAATGAAGGCCCTGTAGTATGTATACGATGCGAAGGCGCACGGATGTGCCGACGGCTATGCGTTTGCAAAGCTTTAACGATGGAGAATCGATCTTCGCAGCCCGCCGTTTTTTCGTTTCGTACTTTGCGTGTCTTTATTTGCTTCCTTTGTTTCCTTAAGCTCTGTCCAACGCGAGTATGGGCGTGAGAGTAGATCATCGATGTGTGTTTTTTTTTTTTGCTTTTTTTGCTTTAGGCCACGTTACGCGAGGCCGCTTTAATTCGGCGCGTCCGACGCCCAAGGCGTGACATAGCGGCGGCCCCTAAACGGATGACTCACTAAATTGCTTTAGAAATAGCGTATACATACAAGAGAGGCTGGTAACCCCGAAGAGTACAGTATCATGGGACACTGCGCAGGCGCCGAGATCTACCTCGGCTTCGGTTCTTTTGTGTTGAAGCAGGGAGTGGTTATGTTATACCTGCAGGGTGTGAGCCCTGAATCGTTAGAATTTCGTGGCTCTCATTTGAGGCGAGAAGAGTCGTGAGTTTATGCATCGACTTCGCGTGGTTGTGTAACGTGGAACGGAAGAACTGTCATCCATCCATGCATCGCAGTCGTCATCACCATCAGCCTGACTACGCCTACTGCTGAGGCAAAGGCTTCTACGTTTACCGCGGGGCAAAGGCCTGTCCCACTTGGTGTATGTACTGATGCATGGATGGTGCCACCTATTCACCGGTACATAAATGTAAAAATGAAACTGATACGGGATTCTCAACGAGCTTCGCAGTCAAAAAAGAAATAGCTTTGGTCTGAAGGTCCAAACCAATACGGACATCTTTACGAGACAGACGCTGTAAGGTTAGCATATCGAAATGAGAAAACTTCAATCTCTTACGCGAACATCCCTCCAAAGTCCTTGCGGGATTCCGCCGAACTAACTTACCGTCTATATAACGTGTTCAGACCATCAGCTCCCAAGCTCACTTCTAGTGCTGCAAGGACTCACTAACGTGGGCGCGACATTAATCCATCAACACTTCTCGTAGATCTCGTGCTGCTTACTTTTATCGCAATTTAATATACCGTGTCGACCGCTTTTACGGCATTTCTTGCTAAGACGAAACTGTTCCGGGATCTTCGAACCATGGCTAAAATTGACGCACGGCGTCAAACGTAACCCGATGTCGAAGCACAAAAATGTAAAACTGCGGTTAAACGCGTCGCATGACGATTGAAACGTAATCATGCAGTAGTTGGGAGACTTTGGATTGCGGACACGCAGTATTTTGAAGGGTTACGGATTAATTTTGGACTACCTGTGATTCTACAACGTACCGACGTCGACCTATAGCGCTGTCAAATTTATCTGCGGGTCTAGACGATCGTCGAGCCGCTCGCAGACTTCATTTGGGATGGTCGCCTGTGACGTTTGGGTGACGTCCCCATTCAGTACGAGCTGTAGAAAGCTGGGGCGCACATAAACAGAACCAGAGAAATGACTGAGCTATATGGATACATATAAATCAAGCAGCTATAATGAACAGCGTTCGCGGGCTGTAAACCTCCAGGGTCTTCACGAGCTCAATGTGATGTGTGTGCACCCGAACGCAAGTCATAAGGAAATGCAAGCCGTTTTTAACGGGACACTCGCTCGCTGTCCCTCGAACGAATCTTCGCGGACGTTGTAGTGTTTGTTTTCGATCTGTACGCTCATCTATAGGATGCGGGCGTTTATTGTAATGTACGGAGGATCGGCTATACGGACTGCGCATGGCCGGCCACCTTGACCCGCTTATTGCGTGGCTGTGCACACGTGACACGCGCTATTAGTCAGCGCTTCCTCCTCCACTACTCTCTATATACTCCTTGCATTAGCCTTCATCGATATGCTCCGTGGAGATGTAGTTAAAGACTTCCTGATCGAAGATGGCAGTGGAAAAAGAGATATTTCCGTCTCGTGTCGAGTTTATTACCGCTGTGAGATGTCTGATTTGCTTTGTTTATTTAAAGGGGGGGGGGGGAATCGAAATACGAATAAATGAATGAGTTGCCGCCATTTCCGCTCGTGCCTTGGCGACGGCTACCCCTTTGTGCTTGGTTATTAGGAATAAAATAACATTTAAGGAAAAAAAAATACTGCGTTGCCTTCTGTGAGTTGAGTTCAAAAGTTTTCATTTTAACGCCGCCCTCTAACGTTTGGCACACATTTTAAGGTCGCGGGAACGAATCCTGGCCGCGGCGGCCGCATTTCGATGGAGGCGGAATGGTATAGGGCCCGTGTGCTTAGATTTAGGTGCACGCCAAAGAAAATTTCCGGAGCACTCCGGTCAAAATTTCCGAGGCACTCCAATACGGTGTCTCTCATAAATATATGTCGTGGTTTTGGGACGTAAAACCCTAAAATTTATTAGCTGAGCCGGTACTCATTAAAAACAGCTGTGTCTCCAAAGAAGCGTTGAAAGACATTTATCGCTTTATGGGGGACCTTTGATGCCTATAAGCCTAGTATTTCGGCTTGTGGAAAAGTTCGTTCCGAGTCCAGCAAACGGAGCACCCGTTCGAGTTGCGGTCTATATGTTTTGTTTGTTTACCCCAGAAGAGCCATTACTGAAATGAACATACAATCAATAGTTACAGTGCAATCGGGAATTCCGTATTGATCTGTCTTTTGTCTCTGCTTGGCATCTGTCTTTTGAAAAATGAGGGGCTGCATCCGCCTTCGGCGCGCCACTGATTCATATAGATAACACTGACTTCGCTTCGACAGAGACGAGCACAGCTCGCAAGCACAGCTCCCAACATCCCACAAATAAGATACACGAACCGCTATTCTGTACGCCTCGGACACATAGCGGTTTTTGTTGGTTATTCTTACGCGGCTTAATCGGGCAAGCATAGACAAAACTCAGTTCACTGCACTGTATAACTATCTAGCGCGCGCCACGCTTAATGACACATCGCATGCATGTGCACCCCCAATCGCTTGTTACGGCTATCCACCCATCCAAACATCTCGCTTCCCGCAGTGCAGATGCGGCGCGACCAAATACCCCGACCCTCTCATCAATGACCAATTCCTTCCCAACCTCAAAAACATGTCCGACGATCGTTTTTATATGCGTGCGCTCGCGTGCACGTCTGCAGCGGCGGCATCTCCGACCGAAGGAACGGGCTCGATTTGCGATCAGCCGCGTTATCTCTGGCCCGAATCTACGAGGCGCCGATTAGGCAGCGCGTCTCCCGATTTATCGAGTCTTTTGTCTGTCTTTGCGATCGTCTATGTATTGGCGCACAGGGTGGCGCGCGCACGCCCTGGCGCCATTCTGCTCTGCTTGGCTGCTTCGGGAGTTGTCGTTTCGCGAGTCCAGTTGCACGTGCGCCAGGCTGCGGTGTGGGTTTGGCCGAGGAACGCAAGGTCCCGGCAGTGCCCGCGGGGCAATCACCGCGATCGTTGTCAGGCCAAGCCAGAAACTGCTTTGGCCAGGGATTTCTTTTTTTTTTTTTTTGGGTGCGAGCAATTAAGGCGCTCGAGAATATGCGGAAGGGGTGGCAGTCTATAGCGAGGTCAGTTATTCGAGCCATTGTTACCGGTATACGCTGTTTGAAAACCACGCAGTCGTCGATTTATATTCACGAAGATGCCCGAATGTTGAGAATTACCCTACCCTCTGTTTTAAATGTTTCAGCACGAAATGGTGTAGATATTGGTGCATGTCGTAGGCCAGAGCTTCAAGCTTTCTTTTCTCACGAAGCTCATATCTGCAATTTCAGACGTGAAGTGAACTTGACGAGGATGTATTGTAAGCGCTTATTTCTTACATCGCTTACATCGCTTACATCGCTCGAAGACCACATGAAAACATAATCAAGATTAAAATTTTCGTTATTTGCACAGAATTTGTGTGCTAGCTGCCACTGCGTGACGCTGAGCTGTAACAGGCTCCAAAGCCCAGTCAAGCTCTCCTGAGCTTTTTTTCTTCCCATGCCCTCTGCTCTGTGAAGTGGTAAATAAGTGAACTGAAAGACAAGTCGAGTAAATATTTGATTCCGCCTAGTCAATGGAAATAAGAGGGCAGTTAACTGTCAAAAGAAAGCAGTTATATCAATAGTAGTACTGTAGGAAGCGGATCTCACACTCAAAATTCGTTTCGAGTGTAGTTAAATAGCGGTAAAGCAGCCATATTAAGAAGTCAATTAATTCGGCGCTTCAACGAGTTTAATATTAATCCGCTCGAGCTTAATTGGATAAAAGACTTTCTTACAACCTAAACCCGACGTGTTACCGTTAACAACCATTCTTCTACTTCTACCATGATTTCCAGTGACCCCCCAGGGGTCGGCGCTGGGCTCATCATTTTTTCTGATTTAGATGAATGATCTTCATAATCGATTCGAAACATTCGAAACGCAACGACAACGCGTTGAAAACAGTACGAACTCAAAACAGAAGCACAGTCATCAGGATGATATACCAATACTATAACCTGTATGTCAACTATAACCGCGCATGTCAAGACGTGCAAATACATGCAGTACATATACCACGTATACTAATAATTTGCACAAACAGTAAAGTATACAGGCAAGTGCAATGCACCAGTAAAGCGTTATCTCTAGCTTCCACAGTGCTGCACGCTATTAGCGAGGTCGAACGTGCACGCACATTCACCGACGGCCGAGTGGGCGCACGAGGGCTGGCCGACAACGAAAACAACCGTTCGCTGCCTACACGACGTCGCCCAGCAGCTCATCGGGCAAGGCCCGAAGAACCAGTGGCGCACGAGTATATGACCTGCTACTACACGCGAAAAGGAAATAGAAAGAGAAGGCGCGTTTGTGATTTATCGCTTTATTTTCGCGTCGTGTCCCGATTATTAGGGCTGCCACGCGGTGCCGGCCAGTCAGTCGTTCGGGAGCGGCGATGCTTTCTGCCATCGAGTGTGGTGGCTGAGCGCGTCTCGTACCTCTTCATCCGTCACTGCTTCATCCGTTCACTGAGCTGCTGCTACCATATCATAGGCGTCATTGAGTGCTTACTGTTGACTACTACTTGATTACACTATTGGCACTATATTGTTTGGTTACTTGTGACTACTCCATATACGTCAACTATACTGTAAACCATACACGTTCAGACATTGATGACAGCTTCATTGATGTCTTATTGAAGATTCTGGCTGTCAGTTGCCCTAACAATGATATTCGGGGTTTTACTTGTCAAAACCACGGTATGATTATGAGGGACGCCGTAGTGGAGGGCTTCGGGAATTCGGACCTGTTGTGCTCTTTAATTAGCGTGCACTGACATCAGACAGCACACAGGCCTCCAGCGCTTCGTTTCCATCGAAATGCAACCGCCGGGACCGGGACCGAACCGCGACTTTCTGGTCAACAGCCGAGCACGTTAACCACCGTACCATCGAGGAGGATCTGCCAGTTGCCGTAGTGACTTTGTTGTATAGGTCACAGTTCGCAAACAATCTAACCATGAAGAAATGAAAACAGGAGAACGAGGCATTCGAAACGCACTTCATGGTTTCGTTTAATAACCGCGTTGAGAAATATTGATCATCTAGTACTGTTCGGCACGCGTCTCACCGCTAATTAAGGAAAGACTTATTAATTGATCGTGCGAGGTCAGACTTTCCGGACTGGTCTTGGGAAGCTAAATGGAGACCCTTGACCAGGCCCGACGAGACACAATAGCCACCGGGGCCCTGGACGAGGGTCTCCAGCCACAGTAACCAAGCAGCCTAAGCTTAATGAAGTTGTTTATAGCATATTCTTTCTCTCTGTCTGAATTACGTCACACGCGGGGTGACATCATTACGTGTAATCGCTTTATAGCTACAATCTAGAAAGATCAATTTGAAATCTTAAGAGTTGTATACGCGCCGTAAAACACCGAAGAGGCGCGCCTTATTCCCAAGCAGAACTCTTGAAAATCTTTTTCTTCCCAAAAACTGCCAGGTTAACTCTGCCTAGATGCTGTCGGCTTCATGCAGAAAGGACAACACATTTCTACAGAAATGCATTTGAATGCCACACCATAACCTTAGCAAATAAATCCTCAAGCCTGGGTACCTTGAGCCTTCCTACCCTTGGATAGATACACTACTAAGGGATAGGGTCTGGGCGTGTTTGTTGGTCATTCCGACATTTTAGTTCACCGTGATCATTCCTAAACCGAATACACAACGCGGAAATGAACACAGGACAAGCACTCGTCCCGTCGTTTTCTTGTCCTGCGTTCGTTTCTGCGATATGTATTCTGCTTAGATACACTAGGCCGTTGGCTAGATGGCCAGTAGGAGAACAGATTCAATTCCGTACAAAGCTACAGCTCGTGCCTAACACCACTCTCCTTTGGCGCTGCACTGATCTGACGTACAGCCGCGGCGAAGTCGGCAAAAGCCGTGCGCCTCGGTTGTGGACCTCACGCGCTGTGGGGGCCACGCCTTGGCACGAAACGAGGAAGGAGAGCCCCCGTCGCCAGAGAAGAGAAACGCCACGGCGGGGGCATCAATGGACCGGTTTTCATCTTGCCAAGCCCCATACACCCTCATCAACGCTCCTCACGATCGTGGGCCGCAGCGGCCACTGCAGTGAACAGGCCATCAGGTAACCCCCCCCCCTCCCCCCCCCCAGCTGCGTCCAATCGCCGCTGCAAATACGGGGGTTTGGCAGCGGAGCGCACCCCCCTCCCGAAGACCGCTGCTGGGTGATGTTGGCCTGTAATACACGAATGGATGGTCGTATACCATAGTGTTTCGTACGAAGATTTCTAGAGGAAAAGCGCGGCACTGGTGTCGATATGGTTGCTGCGAGCATGACGATTCAGGTGGGCACGGGATCCGTAGGGTTACAGAGACATGGGTTTGCCGAAACGTTACGCAGTGTTCTTACTCAGTGTTCTCTTGAAGACTGTTAGAATTTGCTCTAGATATATGAAATGAAAAAAACTTGTACCCGCCAGTTTGTCAATGACGATTCATTCTCGTAATTAATAAATTAATTGTAAGGGTTTTACATCCCAAAACCGCGACGTGATTATGAGAGACGCAGTAGTGGAGCACTCCGGAAATTTTGACCGTCTGCTGTTATTTAACGTGCACCTAAATCCAAGTAAACGGGCCTCTAGCATTTCGTCTCCATCGAAATTTGGCCACCGCGGACGGGATTCGATCCCGCGACTTATGGGCCACCAGTCGAGCACCATAACCTCTAGACCACCGTGGCAGGAAAGTGGGGTTTCAGAAACGAGAATTTGCCGAAACCTTACGCCAGTGTTCTTTCGAAGATTGTTACAATTTGCTGGATATTTACGAAAGGGAAAAACTTGAATCCCCTTGTTCCTGGTAGACGATCCACTTTCATGAACCTTCATAAAGTTTTTCTGTTTTCTTCTCATCTCTTCACGTATACATTGTCTACCTGCCACTCTCCCATGTGACACTGACACTCATGTAAATAATCTAATTATTAATACTTATTATTAATCGAGTAGTTAAAGCGACTTAATAGGCGGTCGTGCGGAGCTACTGCAGGACCAGAGTGCGAGGCTGACCCTATATCTGTTGCCAAAGCCAACCCTTACGTTGTGTAAGCTTTCTTACCGGCACCGTTCATATCCTTCATTCGTATTCATTCATTCATACAACGCCGAACGACAAATTCTGAAGGCAGCACTTCATTTGCAACGCGGCTCGAGCTTGGAGCTGCGGCACCTTCTCGGCCCGTGGCAAGAGAGCGGTTGTGCGATACCCAACACAAAAGCGCTGTTGGTGTTCTTGAAGAACAGTCGACTTAACGAAAGATTGTGAATGACTCTTTTGTAGCGTTAGCTACACTCGCCTAGCCGGAGCCAATTTCGCGTGGATCCTCATGAGCCGTGCTGCGCATGCGCGAGGATCAGTGATGTCACAAAGCTGGCTCACCGGAGCAGGCATCTCACGCGCTCTCCGCCACCGCCGCGCGCGGCTCGCCGCTGCTGGTCTGCGCGTTCGGGAGGAGTGGCGTCGTAGCCGCGGCAGACACACTGGCGCCGGCGCGCGCGCAGCTATTCGCCTTCGCTGTGCAGTCGCCGTCTGACACTGCGCTGGAGTCGCTTGATAGCGCCTCTGATTGGCGTTTGCAGGTGGGTAACGCCATGGAGAAGGAGAGCGCAAATGCTGCTCAACGGCGCACAAGAGCCGAGAAGCTTATCTCATCGGATCCCGAAGTAATTGCCTGGCAATTAGCGGTTCAGCGTACGAAGAATGAACAGAAGAAGGCTAATAATCCTATACAATCTGGAAAGCTAAGAATATTCAGCTGAACCTTTGCTAACGCTACGTATATCCTGGCATGCCGAGCTAAGCCACTGCAAATTTTTATGTATATATGTGCGTTTGTGACTGTACGTACTATTTGTGTGTATATGTGACCATTGTATATACCATAGTCATTACCCGACACCTGGAGTAGCAAGCCAGGCGACAAACCAGGCTAACCTCGCCGGGATTTTCATTAAAGATTATTATCTCTTCATTCGTGACTTGCGGAAAAATTGGCCGTTTCCAACGCAGGGATGATGTTATAAGTACGTCGGTTAGGAAACATTTCGTAGCCGATGCACTTGCGAAATATTTTGAATGGTCGCAAAAATTTAGAAAATTACACCGTACAAAAAGAAGAAAAAGAGACGCCACAACAAAGCAGAAGTACCGAGGTTGGTCAGATACGCGCATTCCTACTCATCATTCTCACACTAACTAAACGCCACGCGCTGATCTGACTTCATGCGTACGTGCGCACACAATCTGAGTGCACGACCGCGCACCACCTGGATAAATATGCTTGTTCGCTTTCATCGGGTAAACAAGCATGGATCTTGTGACCGGACGTATCTTAACGAGGGGCCATTTCTGGCATTCAAAACAGTTTGCTGCCTGCTTTGGCAGCTGCAGCGGAGCACGCGCCAACAGCGTCACACCGAGCAGCTGTCCGACATACATTAACCTTCACCGACGAATGCAGACTCGCAGAGTTTAGTACATCCCAAAGCGCAAATTCCCCATCGTATACGCTTGGCTTGTGCTTTATAGGAATAATTTTCTATCCTTCGGAATGTGTTGTGTCCTCCGAACGACAATCGTCATCACCGGCTACGTTCACGTGAACCCGACAGGAAGAAGACGAGTTGTGAAGTCCAGAAAGGACCATCCGACTTATAGCAGTCAGGGACGTAGCCAGAAATTTTTTCCGGAGGGGGGGGGGGGGGGTGATGTTGGCAGGGTTTACACGTGACGGCTTTGGTTGGGGGTTGCCTTCACGAAGGCATACACAACATTAATTGGTGCGACCGACACTGCGGCATGCGGTGTCTGCGGCACCGAAGAAGACATCGATCATTTGCTGCGCCGCTGCCCTCAATTTGCCTCTGAGAGACGAACACTTTCTGACGCGTTGCGACGATTGGACAATCGGCCGCTCTCAGTGCAGATGCTGCAGGAGCACCGCCCCGTCGTTTGTCGGCTCACAAGGCAGTTAAAGCACTTCTGTGTTTTTTGAGGACTACGGGCCTATGTGCTATTGACTATTGTATAGTGCCACTACAAAGTGAAGTGACTGTTAAATACTCTGGTTGAAATGAAGTGACTACAAAGTGAAGTGACCAGTAAAGTAAATACCGTAGTTTAGGTGCAGTGACAACACACTTAAGTGACCATGAAAGTAAATGCCGCAATTGAAGCAAAGTGGCTACAAAGAAAAGTGACTATTACTGTAAATACCGTAGTTGAAGTGAAATGACTACAAAGCAAATTGCGACTACCAAGTGATGTGGCTACTAAAGTAAATGCGGTAGTTAGAGCGAAGTGAGCACAAAGTAAAGCGACTACAAAGTGAAGTGATTTTAGAAGTAAGTACCGTAGTTGAAGTAAAAGTGACACTTCTGCCTTCGGGATTGGCCGTACCATTTCTTCAGAAATCTAACGTTGCCATACTGAGTTAACAAAAATGTGAGCGGAAGAGACCTTTGAAGGCATTGTCCTCTAGAAAAAAAACCGAAAATGGCGGAAAAAAAGAGAAGATTCGGGCATGCCTGCTCAGGAAGTTTCGAAAACCCGGACGTGACGGACGCTACCAGAGCAGACGAGCTATAACTCGTACATCGTGGGTCACGTCTCAGACGAAAAAGAACAAGAAAATGAAGGAAACCGCTCCGTCCCTCGCTTCGCCTGGTCCTTTGTGTAGACGTCCATCCTCAAAGCCAAGTCGAGCCAAGCCACAGACGACGACCTTGTCGTCTCTCGTCGCTGATCGAGAAAACGTGAGAGAAAGACTGGCTAGAAGAGCGCCATGCACTAGCTGCTGGTTGGTTAGTTGTTTGGTTGTGGTCTCGGGAAGTATCGTAACCTCTCGCGTGCGCTGACACAAAGCAGCGAGCGAGACGCGGAAGACGTCCAACTTTGAAAAAATAAAAACGACCACAGGAAAGGAAGAAGAGGCTGTTGGCGGCGATGATCAGTGAACTTTGCGTGGGTCTATAAAAGAGAGACGATTCCCATCTACGATGAACCAGGCTTGCCTTTTGAAGCGTCACCACGTGCTGTACGATAGGCACGACATGGTGCGTGTGACGGCTGCACTTCCTATAACGGTCGCCGATCTTTCGTTCTGTTTTTCTTCCGGCGTTGCTAGTGATAAAGGAGGAAACGGAAGGATCCATGAAAGGAAGATACGAAACTGCTTTGAATGTCGTGTTTACGGACATTTATTTTTTTTTTCCTTTTCAAGGCTTCGGTTCTTTCAATACCTCGCGCTCTCGAACCAAGCGATCGCGACCTTCTGAGGCCGCTTCTTTACTTCTACGAATGTATGATATATTGTGGTTTTACTGTTTCTTTAATACCGCACTGTGCGACAGGTGGCGCGTCTGTTCACTTAGACTTCGTTAGTATTAAGTGATCAGCCATTGATGTAAGAAAGAGATGTTTAGAATACAGGTGGAAAAAACAAAAGATGAATTAATATAAACTGGGGCCGTTACTGGCGGATGTAGCTGTAGGTCAGAGAAATAGGGGCTCGAATTAAGACAAAAATAATACATAAATAAAAAATACGTAAATAAGTAGATTAGAGGTGGTAAGGTGGAGTGCTACGACACATTTCTGTAAAAAATGATGAAAGAAAAAGCACGGCTAAATGCAACAAATATTGTCGTCTGTACAAGTTGCCCTCAAGAGACGTACGCAACCCCCGTTCGGACTATTCGGACGCCGCTTTCTGAGAAATAAAAGTCAGTTGTTAGTCCAGCACCCTTGCCGTTCGTTCCTCTAATTCCTACCTCAATATGTTACTAGTATTCTTTCTGCGTTGGCACACTTTTACCAAGTGTCGCGAACCAACTCGTTGAACGAGCTACCATTATGAAATTATTTCAGCAACACCAACAGCGATACACCTTCAAGTGCGCCGCACTCAAGAGCAGTTGCGTAAGGGACACGCAGAACGTGACTTAGTCACGTGACCTGACGCTCGGCCACTGCTCGACAAACGATGCCCGCAAAAAAAAAAAAAAGAACTGTCAATCTGGGCCAGTTGCTATTATAGTCATCATAATTGTCCCATCATGATTATCAGCCTGTTTTATGCCCACCGCAGAGCGAAGCCATCTCTCGGTGCTCTCCAATTCATCCCATCTTGTTCGAGCTGATTCCATTATATGCCACATTGCTTGCTCGACATACGTTTATGAGAATGACAAAACAAACTTCAGTTACATGGAAACAAAACATGAAATGACACACTTGCAGGAAAACTCTTATGGCTAGAAGGTGACAACTGATTGCCTCATGCTAGCATGCCCTACCTCGAAGGGCCTCCAAGCTTGCACTATTTTCTCTTCGGCTTTTGTCAGAATATATAGCTAAGGATAACACCCGCTGCAACATGAAATGCTACCCATAAAATCATTTAGGCGTTCGTGATATCCCTTATGCTAATGTCGGGAAACGCATGAGTTTGAAGCAAGCATCTCTTGAATGTGGTGACAGAGAAATGAAAAGCTGCAACAGAAGTCGTTTCGATATAATTCCCACTCGCGATAAAACACCGGATCCGCACGTTTCAGCTTCACCGATTAACCACCTGTACACTCTTAAACAGGTCCCGCTTAAAGTGCTAGATATAACCAGGAAAGCAGACATGCAGACAGTAGCCAGCATTTAACCAGGACCTGATTAAGAGTGTACGCAGTGCTTGGACCGCGATTTTCATCCTGCGTTTCCCATTCCTCGGTGTCCACTCCGTCGCCCTGACCGATCCCCGGTTGTCTGTCCCACGCATGACGTAGCCTGCCCAGGCCCAATTGCCATCGCCTAATGTGAACTAGAATATCGACTACCCCTGCATGTTATCTGGGTATTGTATATACACCTATTCAACGAAGGCTCCCTGGACGCCGCCATAATCCCCTCTGGCCTGTGGTAAGCAGGCGTGAAGGCCCAAAATTGCACTGCCAAGGCAGAAACGTCAGCCTTTGTACTCCCGTGCCCTAATCCAGAAAGGAAGTGTTTCTTTTCTTCTGTGAAAAGGTCTACGGTATTGCAAGTAGGAGTCCACATGGTGAGTGACACATTATGAGTGACAGACCCAAGCCTTCGCTTTCGCGTTCAGTATGTATTCGTTGTCGCGTGATAGGCGTCTCGCTCCAGGTTTTTGTTTTTTTTTCTTTTAGATCAACCGGTGCAAACCTAAAGCCTTTACGTTACATCGTCACGTGTGCATCTGAGCTTTTCGACAGTCGTCGCGTTTCGAAGAAAGAACGAAAGACAAAGCCGACGTTTGCTGCGCATAAACCGTGCTCTCTTTTGCATCTATGTCGACCCCTAAGCGCGCACCAGTTTGCGCATTACGCACTCCAGCGGCTCTTTGTTCCAGGCGCGCCTCGGTGAACCGCAGTGAAAAATCCCTGCCGGCGCGCGGCCCAGAACTGTCATGGCGGCATTCAACGTATAACTGCCACCGTAGCGCCCGCGCCTCCCACTCAAGGTTTCCTCGCCTGTTTATCATTGTTTCTTTTGATGTTTGTACGGATGAGCGTTCCGTCGCTCACTCCGGTTTTTGAGCAATACCATGACGAGCCACCGAACGAAGCTCGGCGAAAAAAAAAAAAGAACGCCTCGAACGTACAGAATGAGAGCGATTTGGTCGGCGAAGAACATCGTCTTTGTGTGCGTGCGTGTTGTGTGTGTGTGTGTGTGTGTGTGTGTGTGTGTGTGTGTGTGTGTGTGTGTGTGTGTGTGTGTGTGTGTGTGTGTGTGTGTGTGTGTGTGTGTGTGTGTGTGTGTGTGTGTGTGTGTGTGTGTGTGTGTGTGTGTGTGTGTGTGTGTGTGTGTGTGTTTCGTTGAGGATCTAGCGAAGCCGCGAAAATAATAATAATCATCGGAGTGGTGGTGACGACACGCATCGATTAGGCACGCGTATCCGATGAGAGAACAAGCATTGACTGACTTGGTCACGACTTCGGGGCAAGAGAACGATAGACTGCGGAGGCCTTGTTATACCGGACAAATAGCGCCGTGATGGGGCGAACAGAAACGGTGGTGCGATACGAGCTGCACCCAGGCCGCAAATGTGGAACTTATCGCATCACGCTCTTAACAAACTGGTTGTTGGGGCCATAAGAATGTCTCGTGGTGTACCCAATTATGTATACAGCAGTAATTATGGCTTTAAAATAATGGTATTCTAACATCAGCCGCGAGTGCGAGACATTACGTTTTACAACAGACACTGCAGCAGATGTTGCACGCACCCGCCGCGGTGTACTATAGTGCTTATGGTGCTTGGCTGCTGACCCGAAGGTTGCGGGATCGAATATGTATGAAATTATATGTACGGACTCTATCCGCTATATGCACTGGACTTTGCCCTTAGAATGTGCTCATGCTTTACACGCCACATTTTGTATACGTACATGTTACTTGTGATTATTTTTTATTTTCTTATTCTTTTATTCTTCCTAATTTTCTTGTCTCTGTGTATTTCTTCAATACTACTATCACGATGAAGGGATAGCCGGCTCTAACGTAGCGTACCTTCCAGCATTTTTTTATATACAAATAAATAAATATTTAAATTAAAAAAAAATCAGCTTCTGCACTCAACTTTCGTAGACATTACACAACGAAAGTACACAAACGGACTGTTCTGACAATAAAAAAAAAAAAAAAAACGAGAGCAAAAGCAACAGCTACGAGGAATGTCGAGATCCAGAGAAGAACAGATAAGAATGGATGAATGCGTGCCGAGCACTTTCAAGAGGGCCGGTCACTAAACCGAGTCTGGTGCACCATTCTAAGCTGTAATGGTTCCCTCCCCTACTCTCTCTATCACACGCGCATGCGCTCATTGAGCTGAATCGCTGCGGTCTTCTTAACATAGCTTAAGAGGAGGAATGGATTGCTGTTCATGAACTTTCTCGCCACACTTCGAGTGCTCCCTGGACCAACGAAATCCGGACAGCAAACAAGCAGTATAATCCCACAGAGTTCCGTCCGCATGCCTGGCAAGCACTCACGTTTGCGCGCGCACACACATATTCACCGTAACACGAAAGAGAACAGAAAAAATTCGAGGAGATGTGCAACGCCTCACTGACCTCGAAGGCGTAGCTATAGCGGCCCTTCGATAAGCGATATCGGCGGATTCAAGCTCGCTCAGCCATGACCAACCCCACCGCCATGCGCGAGTCGTCTGAAGAGAAGCAGCTCGGAACGCGGGGTATGTGGAAGAAGATGGCGCATTCTGAAAGATAGACCACCCATGGAGAGCATACGACGCGAACCACGCGTTAAGGGCCGATATCGCTTTTTTAACGCGATAGCGTTAAAGAGCTCGTATCGCAGAAATTCCGCCGTCGGCGTCGGCGCCGGCACCGTTGGTTGTGAGCGAAAAATCAGCATCTTGTCCGTGACCGAAAAATCGAAAAAGCTGCAAATAAAATAAATAATAAAAATGTTGGGTCTGAGTGAGAATCGAACCCAGGCCGTCTGCGTGGCAAGCAGGTGTTCTACCACACAGCCACGCCTCCGCTTGGAGCTGCATTGAAAGTAACTTTCATGCTTCCAAAAAATACGCTTCCTGTATAAAGGTGTCACAGTACGAGATGTAATATCGCAGTAATAATGCGTGGTACAAGCGTACATTGCCACCGGGCGTCACACCATGTCAATATGATAACGACTTGGTGGTTTAAAGACAGCCACCCATTACAAAAGGCACACACATTACTGCGCGTATTCCCTTAAGACCACGTAGTGGGTGCATCGCAACTTCCAAAAAGTTTCTCGCGCATAATTGCTCCTGGTTTAAAGCATGCTACCCATTACATAAGGCACACACCTTAGTGCGCGCATTCTGTTAAACACTCGTAGTGTTCGAAGTGCGCACTAGGGGCAGGATATCGCTATCGCGTTCAACTCTTAAAAGCGAAGCTTAAGCATCCTCCAATTTTTTTTTTTTTTTCGCGGTTATACATGTTGAGGAACGAGTGGCGAGAAGTGACGCGGCCCTGCCTGAGACGACTCTAAGGCGAAAACCACCTTCGTTTTCTTTTCATTTCATCAGCGTTGCCGTTGGGCGGACTTGAAAAGGAGCCAGAACTTAAGCTAAACATAGCCAAAGTAGCCATGTCATTTAATGTTATCGCCAAATTTGTAGCCAACTAGTAGAGAGCCGGTGTTATGAGTAGAGTGTTTAGTATTGGTCAATAAAAAATATACCATTTTGAATAATCAGAACCATAGAAATAAGAGCACAATTTTCCCCCTACTGCTTGATCTTCAAGCCACAGATAAATTGCTAAGAAATGAACAAATTATAATTAATTAATTGCACCTGCATATAGTTCATGTAGAAAAGGTAGAGTTCTTGCCAGATGCAAAGTAATATTAGGACATTCCAGCCAGCAAGTCAGTAGGAACATTAAACGTCGAAACATTTTTCTTGAAGCTGTAGACCCGAGTTTGATGAATACAGTACAAGTGCCGCTTACTGAAATTACGTTAAAGATGAACACACCAGCTTCGTTTGCTGCGGGTCTCAGTTTTTGTCAAGTTTACACGAGAACACGTACTGCGCATCGGAATTACTTGTACAAACTTGCGCGTAGCCTCAGCGTATAGATTGCAGGTAGCATGAGCCGCGTGCTGGCGAGGCGTTTGCCAAAATGCACACTACCTCGCCACTCCGTATTTGCAGGGGCGCCAAGTGTTACGTAAGGGCGACTCGATGCGCACCAGTCTGCTGGTGGGTGTTGGACGTACTCGTGCATCGGGTGAAACGAAAGTCAATGTGTCTTATATGCAAATAATGAGAAAAGTGGCTCTTAGTGCGACAAGTCAGAAATTTAAAAGTGTCCAGAAAGTAGCCATGAAGCCAACCGGAAATTTCTGTAGCGAAACGGGGTCGAAAAGTATGGCGCAAAGTAGACACCAACGGCAACCCTGCAGCTGATTGTATGACCCCCCCCCCCCCCCCCAAAGCTATCCGCACCCAACGTGGTTTTGCACTGCCTCCGTGATCGAAGGCGTTGGAAGCTTTCTGCACATCACGTGGTTTCGCAATGCCTCCGGGATCGGCACGCCTTTGACCAAGCGACAATGTCATGTGATGACGTCATCATGCGTCGTCATAGTGACGTCGTGATGACTTCTCAAATTCTGGCAACATGTGACGCCATGACGACGATCTTTCGTGTCACCCTTGTTGACGCGGACGGTCACTTTCCGCGTTTGATACATCATCTAAAGCTTTCGCCTTGATAAAGAGGATCGGGGAGCTAGGACTTTTCTTATTGATTACAGAGCAAGATAACGGTTGTGATTTGGACCTGTTGGTTAGCCATTAGAACGCACAAACTTGCGCGACTGAGACGCAGACAGAAGAGAGACGCGGTTAGACACGATTAGCTTCGTGTGTCTAATCGTGTCGCGCAACTTTGTTCATTTCAATATGATGGATTGACCTTACGAGCATCCCATTTGATTAGGGCGACCAAGTGCCACCAAGGTCTTGATTGAATGCATTTACGATCTGTAATTCGCACTATTGAATTGACAGTTTCGATTCTTCCCTCCTCCTGCAGATCAGCGACTTAAAAATGAGTGACGTGTAAGAAACGCAGGCAAAAGAAATAGTCGTAGACAAGACAAGCGCTTGTCCTGTCTACGTCTACTTCTTTTTGGCTATATTTTTTTTACGCGCAACTCATTTTTAAGCCATACCTAATGACGTAAAGAAGAAAACGCGGAGTACAATGGGGTGTAGCTTTGAAAGCAACGTACATGGGACACCGACTACACAGTCGTGACATGTATTGAATGTACATAACGAGTGATATAGACCCTACATAACAATAAGTGCGCAGCGAAAATACCGTACACATCATGCATTGCAAACGGACTACGAGGCAAGCTGTTACACCCAGGCAGGTCATTCGACAATGCACGTCCGGATTACAGAGACAGAATCGGGCCACATCCGGAATAACAGAAGCAGAGTACGCGTGAGACCGCAGTCTTGTTTACTTGGAAGAAGACGCAAGAAAACAAGGGTGCGCGGATCTCGGAAAACAATTGTATCGTGACGCACAGCGTACGCGGCGTGGGACGTCCACACGAGAGTGGCCCCGGCGCGAGTAGCTCAGAAAAAGAAAAATATGAAAATTGCGAATGAGGAAAAAAGAAATCGCACGACACTTGCGTTTTCACACGAACTTAAAAAACGACTCGGCGTGCCGCTCGTCCTAACTTGTCTGAAAGCCAAGAATCGAGGCTAGCTCATTGGAGCAAGTTTAAACGCGGAAGAATTACGTACCCGTGGAGTTGACTCTCATAACTATGTTTGCCACATTCTTTGTTTGTTTGATACAGTAGATTATACGACAAACCACATGTAACACTCGGGAGGACTTAACGCATGTCCTGTGCCACTGTTCCTGTTACGACGCAGAACGACAGATTCTGAAGGCAGCATTTCATTTGCAACGCGGCTTGAGCTTGGAGCTGCGGCACCTTCTCGGCCAGTAGCAAAGCAGTGTTTGTGCGATGGGCAACACAAAAGCACTCTTGGTGTTTTTGAGGTCTACTTGCCTTAAAGAAACTTTATGAATGACTCTTTTATGCACATGTGTGTGTTTGTGACTGTACGTTTTGTTTGTGTGTACATGTGATCATTGTATATATATAATAGTTATCAACCGACAGCTAGAGTAGCAAGCCAGACGATAAGCGGTATCTCCACGGATATCATCAAAAATTGATATCTACCTGTCTAAACGAATTCATTGCACTAATCATCGCCAGGAAGAGTTCTTCAAAATTAAAAAAAAAAAGCTGTATAAATCTTTAAAAAATTAGATAACTCCATTATTGGATTGATGCCAACACACACATAAAATACGAGAATACGCACTCAAAACCACAGCTTTTGCCAACTCCGTCTTTTTTAAAAACAATTAGAGACTGGAATGAACTTCCCGAAGATATAGTAAACTTGAGTGACAACAGTGCTTTTTTTCTCATCGTTGTGAAATTGTGACATGCGTATTTCACTTTTTGTGCCCGTTTTCCATGTGCCATATTGTACTAAAATTTTTTTTTTTGTTTGCGGGCTGTAATTGTTAGATATTGTTATAATTAAATTTCCCGCTATGGTTTGGTGTGCTATCGCAGAAATGTCATCAACCACATTGACTTAGTGTGTATACTCCCCTGCAGTAATGCCACTACGGCGTTGCAGGAACTATGTAAATAAAATAAATAAACATTGAATGAATACGCTGCTGCCGCTATGGCATCCGATACCTAGCATTAGCCAGCAGTTTTTCAGCGTTAGCCAACACCGACTAACAACATCGAGTGCTGTAGTATGCGAATAAATGAGGCATTTGAATTCGGACTGGGATCCGTCACGAATCTCCGTGACGTTACTGAATGCGGGAGGAAAAGGTAGGCCCAGGTCTTCTAATGTGAGCGTAACACACACACACACACACACACACACACACACACACACACACACACACACACACACACACACACACACACACACACACACACACACACACACACACACACACACACACACACACACACACACACACACACACACACACACACACACACACACACACATCCTTCCTTCTTTGTGGTTTCGTCAAAGGAACGTTCCACTATATACACCACTGGGACACTCATGTGAGTGTGTCCGCTATTTAAAAGACCTTCTAGAGAGCAATTTCGTCAACGCAATAATTGTCGTTCATCAATCTCGTCCGCAGTTCATCTCTTTAGAGCTGTCCGCGGGATACCTTATCAAAGGAGTGAAACGGGAAGGAGCGCGCGCCCTTAATGAGCGTGCACGCTTTTAAAAAGTGCACACTATTTTTTTTATTTATTTAAGGCGCGATTTGTCAACGCAACGATCGTCATCAATCTTGCGTGCGTTTCTTTGATGCTTCCCACTCCAGCTCTGCACAAGGCGTGCTCAAAGTACAGCGGGCTAAAATGCAGCAACTAGGCTCTTAGTCAAAATTCTCCTTCGTATTTAGGGTAGGCTCACCGAAAATTTGTACCGGGAGAGGAATAATTTCACCCCCCCCCCCCGGCAAACAAACAAAGAAACAAACAAAAAAGAAGCACCAGCACAAACAAAAGTAAAAGAAAACGCTTTACAATGACAGAATGCAGGCTCTTGAAGCAGGGTCTCGTAATTAGGCGCGCGTCTGCTGGGTGTCCCAGGCACACTACAAACTGGTTTACATAAACGGGGCGCGCCTCAGTAAACCAGGCAAATCTACGCAACCTGTTTTCGCATTGCGGGCAGTCTGATGAAACTGTATGAATTGCGGGAAAATGGGAGCTTCGTCAAGAAGCGTTAGAACGTGATATTATGCATTCAGGGGGAAAAAAGAAAGATAATGCGCGTTTGTGTTAGGATTTGATGTCTAAGGAAAATCTTGGACGCGTTCGCTCGCATTTAATTAACCGACTGTATTTTATGCTGCCGCATTCCGCAAGAAGGCCGGCGGTGATACTGCTATGCATATTCGCACATTACGGCATCGTACGAACAGAAATCCGAAAGATACCAGGCACTGTTGCCTGTGCTGCCTATAGGACGACCAGAACTGCAAACAGGTAGCAGTTAGAAAGCACTTGAATGCTCCTTTGATCAATCTATCTTGGTTAGTACCTCTTTTTACCAGCGTAAGCATGCGGTCGTCCAAGTTAAAATAGTTTTCTATTCTTTTTCATTTTGTTTGTTATGCTATTCACACATGGACGTTCCCAAGTTTGTTAATGCAGCTGTACATTTCCTTTCCCTTAACGTGTTTGTACGTTCTAATATTCTAAAATTTGTATTGAACCTTAATACGGGAATGTTGTACTCGTATTCGAAACATTGATTTCGTTCGTCCTGCTCTGTAAAAAAAAAGAGAGTCATTTGACTCTTTCTTTGTGAGTCCTGACTTGTGACATATAAGAGGTACGTCAACTCCCTTCGGGGATCACTATACTCTCTTCTGAGAGTCGTGTGACTCACAAGAGAGTTAACGTGCCTCTTTAAAGAGCGTCATACACGTGGCAAGTCAGGAATTGCCGAAAAAAGTAACACATACACTTTGTTTTTTCTTAGAGTGTAGTACTCTTAGTGGCCAGAGACTTCTGCGGCCTCGGGTATTCCTCAGGCTTCCACGTTTTGCACGTTTTCGTCTGAAAGCGCTTTCTCCTTGAATAACTCAGAGTAAACGTGATCGGGAATTGAACGAAATAAAGCGGGAAATGAAGAAAACTGTAGGGTAGACTTGACGCGCGTGCAGATGCATGTGCGTTGCACAACGCGTCACCCAAACCGGACTGCCACTCTGTGGCACAGGTTGATTGATGGCCTAGAGCATTCTTCGGGAGTGACATGGGCTCACCTGTTTCAAATAGAGCACGCACCGCCACGTCAGTCAGTGCGTCACTCCTTTCCGCTTCATCCTGGAAAAAACAAGAGAAGCAACGCAAGTGTCAGAGATGTACTCGCTGCTTTGTGACGTCAACTATACAGTCACCAATAAACGAGAGAGACCGAGGAGCCGCAATAAATGATCACTTCCGTTACTAAGCATTTCAAATAAAAAATTGAAGAAAAGAAAAAGAACAAGAATAATGGAATCAATTATATTAGATTGAATGCAGACCATGTTAGAGTAATAAAAGTGCATAAGCAACATTAGTCAAGAACTGCCACGGATTAACCAACAATATAGGCAACACTATAGCGAGCTTTACCCACTAATTAGCCAACATTCCCGAACACTGGCCAATAATAGCAGTTATATAGCCAACGTCTGGCAACACTAGCGAGCACCAGCCAATAGTTAGCCGACATTAGCCAACGCTTAGATAACACTAGCAGCTTCGTGTTGTCTCTTTCTGTGTCGCGTGTTTTTGCGGTTACTTTTCCTAATCACAAACCAAGATTCACCTGTTCTGATTAGTGCTGTTAGTATGCTAGATAACACGGTAGTTGAGTGTGCGTAAAAATTATCGATCAAATAATCAATCAACCTTTATTTCAGTATCAAATGGACACTGGGGTGGATGCAATATCAAAAACCATGTTAAAATTGACGAGATATGCGCCAATCGTTGAGAACATACGCCGTGACGAAATGCGCGTGGAAGAAGCCCAGAAAGAGAATGCCTTAAAAAAGAAAAACAAACATAAGAAGCGGGGACTCGTACATGGCGAAAATAAGCACAGCACTATCTCGGCGCTACTTACGTGCTTTATGTCCAATCGCAAAGGTAAGTGACATTGAATTCAGCAAAACCTTCGCTACGGGTTTACGAGACCGGTAAGTTGGCGTGGCTATTTCTTCATTTTATGAACTTCCACGTGTATTGTTAAGCACTTTGAAGTTTTAAACAACCTGCTCTTTTAATTTCCCTAGAACTGACTTCACCTCTTGAATATCGGCAAATTTCATACAACTCCAATTTCCTTTAAGGATGTCCAAGGACTACATTGTCACGCTTCACGCGTTGTTTGGAATACCCGTATCTAACTTGCCTTCGCTCAAGATCTCCCTCCTAAACCGCAGATTCATAGCTGTCTTAAGACAAGAGGGCAGGCGAGGACCTTCAACGTAGCAACGCTAGTTGCACGTCTCGCAAAAAAAAAAAAGCGATAAACGTCCTTCGTATGCGTGTTACACGCATCAGTATAAGAGATGGGCTTCGAACGAGGCCTCGGGGAAGTATACAACGTCGATGCACCCACCGTTTACCCGCTATCTATAGAAGGACAATTCGATCGAAGATCTCGTGTTTGGTCTTCGTATACCCACCCACTTAATGACGCAATCCTTCTTTTTTTCTATCCTTACCAATCAAGTGCCCTGTTGGCTAACTACACGCTGAAACGAAGTTTCCTGGTTTACGGGTAAACAGGCGTTATCTGCACAGAGACGAAAAACCTTACTCTCTGGACGCTGTCGACGGCGTCGATGTGTGTAGTCGCGGATATCGAATACGCAAATGTGGCACAATGTTGGTATTCTCTCCTCCCACTTTTTTTCTCTCTCTCTCAAGGATCGTCTTTTTCGCAACCTCAAGTAAATACTCTATATGCAGCGATAGAACTTGGCTGACGTCCAGACTGGTACAGGAACGTTGGTCTCTTCGATGGCGATATTACCAGTAGCGGTTTCTTCAAGCCGTCTCTTCGAAGCCAGGCTCCCGGATGAAGCAGGAGCGCGAGCGTGAACGGCGTATTTGATTGAGACGTCGTTCTCCGGGAGGATTAGCTCGAAGATGCCAACAGCAATCCGTCGCCGAGCGCTTCCATGTCCTACATTACACTCGTCGCGACCGAGACGCCGCCCAGTGGGCGCGCCCACATGCGTCCTGCACTTACCTAACCTGTCCGGCTGCCAAAAGATTTACTTTCTTGTTTCGGAGTAACGAGTGTTTGCCAGTCCCGCCTTATAGCGACGTTGATTACTTCCTTGTTAACTAGTTAGGCATAACGAAGGAGCAGCCATTGCCCGGATGCTGTTGGTCGTTAACGAAATTGGTAATTCAGAGTGCAGTTTTTCATGACAATCACACACGCGTACGACCACGTAACGCGTGTACGTAAACGTCATAGTTAGGATATATCATCCCGAGGGCACGCGGAGTTTATCAGTAGTGGCATTGCTGCATGAGTATGGAGTGCTTGACTGTCGCACCACCTGTGAGGCAAGGTAGTCCTTCACAGGCCCGATGACAAGCATATTTAAGTGGCTAATGAGAAGGAAGGAATGGTGTCCGTTAGAAATGCCCTCCAAAATGCTCTGCTTGTACAGGTCGTGCTAAGTTCTTACCTAGTTAATGTGTTCGTAGGGCAGCGTTTTATAGTTAGCTTTGTTGTCGACAGGTGATGCCCCAGTCGGTGAAGCCACACTTTATACCACAGCTTTGAAACAGAGGACCTGTGGCTACTGTCACAACGTCGGGCTACGATTGAAGAACTCTAATGTGAGCTACCCTGTCGTGGGTAAACTAATGCCATCTTCGCCAAATCACACTGGTGCGCGCCGGGGCACCCAGGCACTGCAATAATAGGACGAAACGGCGCACCAAGCCGGTGCGCGATTTGATGAAGATGCCATACGTTTATTCGTCACGAAACACGCTAGAGCGTGCAAATACGGAAACGAGAGAACCAGACTGGGTCCGTATCCTGTGTTCATGTTCTGCATGCCTTACCTTCCTCCGTGATGAATTCCCGCCAACTATATAGCCCAGCTCTCTGTCGCTCTAAGCCTGTATTTCTAAAACGGAGGCTCATTTCGATATCTGTGCCACCTGGTCAAAAATAGAAAACTCAGTCCACAGAAGACAACATGAGTAACCGCCGAAAGCTCCGATAACCGCAAAACATCCAGGAACGTGGCCTCTTTCGGTGACGCGCACAGCATTCCGTATGTCCACACACCAGGGGTCGCTTCAGCTGCGCCCTCTCTGCGGGAGCACGCTCGCGCCAAATCAACACCCGAACACGTCTACAGAATCCGAGATGCCCGACCTACGGCATCGTCCACGCATTGACCGAAAGCACGTCTTTATAACCGCAGCGTTCGCCTTATCGACGACTCGGTGGGTGGCTTTATCGTCTTTTTTCTTTCGTACCGTAATAAATATAACGACGAATCGAAGGTGATACGCACACAACAGAAACGCCAGCTTGTTTCCTCGAACCGGGAAAATAACGTCGAGCTAAAACAAGGTGGACCATATAGAAACCTCGATTTTTTTCGTTTTTCCTCCATGGTCTGTGATCGGAATGATCGTGTAGAAGGTATCGCGCTTTTCCTCTACTCTTCCAGGCTTCGAATAATAGTATGGTGGGCGATCCCAGCTTGCCGTCTATAGCTCATTGGTTTCAGCGTAGCCAGCTGAGTCTGGATCGGAACACCCTGCATACATGCACCTGCTGCGCCACCTACTGGTCGGGGTACGGACAAAAGACGATTCCGCAAATCGCCGCCCGCCGAACACTTTTGTTTCTCGGAGCGGGCGTACAATCCGGTTGGACCGATGGTCCGTAGAGGCGTGATCCTCGCGGATACGGCAGTCGGTTATAAGGTGCACTGGAGCGCCGGTGCGTGCGGAAAGATTAACTTAACGACTTCTGAGAGCTAGGTATAGCTATAGATATATGTGGATGGAGAGGTCCGACACGTGGGCCGTGAGGAGGATCGTGGAAAAACCGAGTTCCGAATGCGGACGGCGAGCTGGGAAAGCTAGGAAGAGTGGTTTAATGGTGAGTCGCGAGCCCGAAATAGTGCGACCACGAGTGACGGAAAGGTGCAGTGTCAGCGAATGATTCATATGTAGCATCAATCTAACGGAGCATTGAAAAAGCGTTGTAGACAAGTGCGTAAGAAACAAAGATATGAATAGTTAGGGTTAGAGTGTTCTAACAAGGCTCGTATAAGAACGCACTAACAATAAGGGATAGCGTGGTCCCATAAGATTGCAGCACAAGGTTGATAATGGTAAAGCTTGGCTTGTTGTGCTAAGATGGTTGTTGCGTAAGAAAGACGATAAGGATATGGGATTGCGTGTTTCAACAAAAATTACGAACGAAGCTGACAGGGATAAGAATCTGTGTGCATTGATAGGCGGACTGTCGTGTAGGAAGCCGGCAAAGACAAGTGTTAGCACCTTCCGATAAGAAAAGTATGAGACGCTGATAAGTACAGGTAAAGTAAGAGTGTTCCGGCAGGAGGATCTGTTGTGTAGGAAGCTGATTAAGGACAAGCAAATCATAAGACCGTTCATAAGAGGACCACTGTATGACGACGTTGTGCGCAAGCGCTGTCACTGTCTCTAACGGCTCGGTTTCATTTCAAAAGGATCTACGAGACGTATAAGACCTAAACCTATAAGTATGCTTTGAAAGCGGACGATTTAAGTGAAAACACACACACACACACACACACACACACACACACACACACACACACACACACACACACACACACACACACACACACACACACACACACACACACACACACACACACACACACACACACACACACACACACACACACATTATCACAGCTGCAGCGATTCTCGGAATACACGGTACGCCGTAGTCATAGCCATGGTGGGCCTGTTTGCGATGTCGTAGCGGCCTGCGGCGCACTTCCGTCCATTGTGCTAGAGTTTCAAGGATGAGTGCCAAATGTTGGAGAGGAATCTAACTATAAGTAAGGCGGCTGCTAGAGATAAAGTCAAACATGGGGAGCTTCGCTTGAGCTTTCCGAATGGACAGAGACACTACGCCACCGGTCAGCATTACAGAAATGTTAAAGTACTACGTCAGTTAATGGTGATGAATTATTCGTTCAAAACAGAGCATGTGTCCAATCCTCCTCGATCCTTCGTTTGCTTTTCGTCTTAAAAGCTTTTAGCGCACTAAACTAATGGCAACCATTCAAGTAATGCTAACTGACCTTCTGAGGACGACATATTTCACAGTCAGTAGTGACGGCTATATAAAGAAAGGCAAGCGTTTCAAAGCAATTTTCAGGAGATCGTAATCCATCGAGCAGAACGCAGAGTTATCTCCATCAAGCGTAGCGTACTCTGGAGCAGCGTTATGGGAAACCTTCTGTAGTGCTTGGACAAAATGTGCTTTGTTCCCTATAACGCACCTACCAATCAACCAAGGTAAAGACAATGGCTATTCTATTCTAGGAGCAGACATAAGCCTACAGAGGATATATATGTGAAGTTCCTTCATGGCTTAATCGCGCGGCCAGCGACTGGACGAAATAACAAAAGAAAAAATATATGTAGAGCCACTCTGTTTTAGTACAAGTATATTGCTAGTAGAGATTCGCTACAGCCTGAAACGCAATCACAACAGCAAGAACAACAAAAAAGAAGGAAAACAAACAAAGACTCGGATGAGTAGGGCTACATCTGGTGCTACCGTGCATCAACCGAAAAAGAGCGCTTTGCGTGAGCATTGGAATAGCGCACGTCCACACGAGAACACGAGCTTGCACTTCATTAAGTCGCAATCTGCGCATGCTCAGAAACAAACGAAGCCCTTAATTTGACCCCGCGCCCGCTGAGAGCGGTTGCGTGTTCGCTCCGTCGAGACAATCGCGCAAAAGGCGAGCGGCTGTCGCTGATTTGTGCCTTCGCTTAGTGTATACCGACAGTGCAGCTGCACTATACACCAGCGAACGCACTCGAATTCCAGGTAGATCACTGCTAACAAGAAAGTCGAGAAGCGTAATTACACCGGCAGTTAGCTAGGGTTGGTGAAGTGTACGCACACTTTGACCCCCTCTGGCATTTTCGTAGTCCGTGAATTAGACATTTGGGCAACGTCTAATAAGCCCGTCTGATTCCACTGTCGAGAGTCTTTGCACCAGAGAGGTCGTTCTTATGCATACTGCGGATGACCGAACCGACCTCCGAGATGAGGCCGCTTGCTTCTCAGATGTGACCTTAATTGCTTCATAGTTGAGTCAAGCGAAACAGATGCGGATCACTGGGGCGCATCTTGTCACCTTATACTACTAAAATACCCCAGCCAACATCACGCGAAGCTATCGTTAAAAGGACATTTCGGGGCAGAACCATACGGGCACATGTAGAAACAGAATAAATAGAATAGAAGTAGAAAGAAATAGAAAATATCAAAATAGGCAAGTACGCGCCCCAGAGAGTATTGTTAACACTGGCGGCATTGCCGCCCGAAAAAGAACATGAGCTATAAAAACAAAGGAAGTGCTGGTCAGTCGCAACTTCCGTTACGGAAGTAACGGTTTGTTTTACTCTATAATGACCCCATTTTTGAGAAACGGTGAACTAGAGGCAGTGGAAGAGCGGACGGTCCGTGATCTGTTGTACAATACGATAATTAACCGAGTCATCCACTGTGGTACAGTGGTTACAGGGCTCGGCTGATAACGCGAAAGTCGTGGGTTCGATCCCGGCAGCGGTGGTCGCATTTCGATGGGGGCGAAATGTTAGAGGCTCGCCTGTACTGTGCGAATGTGAGTGCACGTTAAAGAACACCAGATGGTCGAAATTTCCCGAGCCCTCCGCTATATATGGTATGCCTCGTAATCGTATCGTGATTTGGGCACGTATACTATTTCGAGATGTTATTATTATTGTTACGAGAGTCGCCCGACCTGGTCTCAACATAAGGAGAGACGTAAGCAATGAATTCATTCTGCTCTTGCAGCTTGTGTTCCCGATAATAATGAATCAGCGCACTTAAGCAAAAGACACGTTCACGCACTCATGAAGAAAGACACACACACGAATGCTGTATGCCACGGCTCAGCAGCTTGCCCATCAGTACGTAATAAACTTATTCACATTTGAAAAAAAAAACGCATTTACTATGAACGAGTTTAATTAAATGAGCCGCCAGAGAAAGAGATAACTCTTTATTGATAGGCATAGGTTTTAGCCGGCGTAGCTGATTTGCTACTCTGCCTGGGGAAGGGGATTGGGGACTGAAATACAGGAAGGGAGAGAGAAAAACAAATGACACCAAAATGTTAAAACAGAATTTAAAAAAAAAATAAATAAAACAGACTGGGTCTTTCCTACATGCTCTGTCATATAGGTCTGTGATGAAACAATCTCATCTGTACATTTAGCCACGGTACAGTAAGCACTTTGTTAAAAATAGTAGACAGCCGGGGTAACTGTCATAATGAAAGATACTAGGAAAGTGGCCACAACAGACGCGCACTTCACTATGACGGTATACAGCTAGGTTTGCGAGATATGCGCCAAGAGAGACGCGAGCCGCCGAATAATTTTGCGTGCCTCTATTGTTGCTTCGTCACTCGTCTTTCCTTTTTCTAATTTCCGTAAGTTCATTTTTCCGCCATTAGGGAGGAAAAATGAATCTCCCTGCCGTTCATTAGAAGTTCATGTATACAACGAAAGAAGGGGAATTTTAAGGGCTCGTCTTTCTTTGTTAGGCACACTATTAATGAGAACTAACAGGCAATCAAGCCGAGGAAAGTATAGCGGATGTTATCTGTAGTGATTGAGATATAAATGAGAAGAAATTAAAGCGGACGAAAAGATACCTCGCCGCCGGCAAGGACCGAACCTGCGACCTTCGAATAACGCGTCCGATGCTCTACCGATTGAGCCTGTACGGCGGCGGTCATCCTCCCGTCAACATTATCGGGTACATATGCGCATTTAAACCCGAGAGCGTCAATCTGCACCGCTCGTATAGGCATAGGCACGACGGCGTATAGGCACGACGGCGAGTGTTCCACACTCGCCGTCGTGGTAGAACGGCGCCGCACATCGGACGCGTTATTCGAAGGTCGCAGGTTCAGTCCCTGCCGGCGGCAAGTTATCTTTTCGTCCACTTTACTTTCTCCACATTTAAATCCTCATTACCTACTATAAATAATATCCTCTATACTTTCCTTGGTTTGATTGTCAGTTCTCATTAATGTTCTTACAATGGGTTAATGGGTGTCAATAGGTGGGCGGACGTTTTCATGCGCATGCAAATAAAACAAATTCTTGGGTTTTGCGAGCCAAAACAATGGTGTGACTGTGCGGCACGCTGTAGTGGCTAATTTCGGATTAACTTTGACCACCTGAGATTCTTTAATATGCATGCAGCTAAATCTTAAGTACAAGGTGTTATTGCATTTGGTCTCTGTCGAAATGGCGGTGTTTTAATGAGTTCGCGAGTTGCCCTGTTGTGTTGTTGCATGCACGTAGTGTGTCTGTGACGCACAGTGTGACCGCTGTCTCGTTTACTCAGCATTCCCATCTACAGCATAAAAAAAAGCCTTATATATATAGGCACGTATACTAGTTGGCAGGATTCGTGAATAATAATAACAACAATTTCTGAGGCTTTACGTGGCAAAACCAAGACATGATTACGAGGCACACTGTAATGGAGAGCTCAGGAAATTTCGACCATCTGCGGTGTCCTTTAACTTGCTCTGACATCGCGCAGTACGCGGGCCTCTAGCATTTCGCCTCCATCGAAATGCGACCGCCGCGGCCGAGATCGAACCCGCGACCTTCGGGTCAGCAGCCGAACACCGTAGGCACTGTACCATCACGGCGGACCATGGATTAATTAAAATACTCGTCTCTCCATGCGACCAGAATAGAGTTTAATAACAGGGCGAAACGCAAGAAATAATAGCCTTCGCTAAGTTTATGACTGATGGTATACTGGATTAGTTTTTTACCACTCGGGCTGCCTCTTAACGCGGGCCGAAAAAAAACGCAACGCGCACGGTAACCAACCGAAACTAGCCCACGTGACTTCGAGAGACTGCGACTACTGGACAATTAAGTTGGATTCCGCGCAGCTAACTGAAGACCAAGCGATAAATTAAAAAAAAAAAAAAAAAACTCGTGTCAGGCCTAAAGAGAAAGTGTGCTGGAACCGGTACCAGGAAGTTGTACGCGGTAATTAGCGGAGCGCCGAACAATTCCACACGTCCACACACGCATTTGTCGGCAGTAATACGTACAAAAAAAAAGACAACGACAAGCGAAGAAACGGTATTTGCAGCGCGAGGGCTACATGCACGCAATGAATTGCGAGGCACGGCACGTCTATATAATAAGGGAGGAGGCGGAAAGAGAGAAGAAACAATGCGAGTACCCCGGTGATAACAATCGGTTCCACTTTCAGACCCGGCAGCCGGCACAGCGCTTTTTTCGCACGGTTCGGCAAACAGTGCGAGACTTCCCATGGCGGTGTGCGTATACCTGTATACGTGTCACGGTCGGGCACGGATTGAGAATAGTTACGGTGATTACGACACTGCTTCCTACACAGACTTGACCATACTCTGACCAATCGGATAAAAGAGAAGGGAAACGTGGGAGGGGGCGGGGGACTTTAATAATATTAATTATAATACTTCCTGAAATATAACGAGCCAAAACTACGATACGATTATGAGGGACGCCGAAGCGGAGGGCTCCGGAAATTTCGACCACTCGGTGTTCTTTAACGTGCACCGAGATCGCACAGTACACGGGCCTCCAGCATTTCGTCTCCGTCGAAATGCGACCGCCCGCCCCGGCTGCAGGAATCGAACACGTGACCTTCGGTTCAGCAGCCGAGCACCGTAAGCACTGTATACCACCGCGACGGACGCCTGCAACTTCTGTGTTATCCGCCAAGTTACAAGCCGTAGCTTAGTTAGCGCGTTTTCTGGGTTGATATTCACCGACCAATCATTATCATCATCATCATCATAAATATACAGTATATGCCTCTGCACCCCGATGGCCTCTCCTAGTGCTACGCAATAACACACGTCTTGCGACAGCCAATATATACCTTGTCATGCCTGCGAATTTCACAATTTCGTCAAACTATCTGTGCTTCCCTGCCGTCTTCCACGGTGCGGTGCTACCCCTCCCTAGGGCACCCATAGTGTAACCTTAACAGACCCTACGCAGTATTTGCCCCCTACTGATTAAATGGCCTATAATCAACCCCCAATTTCCCCCCTCTTATTCTCAAACAATATATTATGCTAGGCCCGCTCACTTTTTAGACCACACCGCTGTCCCTGTTTTCGCATATGTGGCAGTGCTTATACTGCTGTACGAATTAAACATGTGTTTCATGTTTTTACACACCCAAGTTTAGTTCAACCAAAGAAGAATCGCATGGAGTATAGTATTTCCCTCCGAAATAGAGCGCTGCAATTCGTTGAGCCGCGACATAAAGAACTCGATTCGATATATTCACGTTGCTGGCCACGCATCCAAGCACATTGCTTGTGACTACATGTGTTGCGGTCGCAAAGGACACCCGAAAACCCAGTATTCAACTCAAACCTATAGATAAGATAACGGTCGTTCCATTTCTCCCTGCAAACTACAGGCTAGCCCAGCGCTCGCTCGTTCCAGACAGAAGTGTGAACGACCGCTGGAGTATAAAGTATAGCTGCAAAGCCAAACAAGAAGCCAAGACAGGGACACTCAGAGTAGGGTAGCACGCGCAAACACTGTAGGTTAAGGAACAACAAGCCGTATAGCTCGCTTTTGAACTGGTCGCGCAAACAAATGCGCAGCAGCACAGCCTCCGAAGAACTATAGAAACAAATGCAAAAAAGTACGGCGGCGTTCCCTTTCAAACAATGGGGTGTCCAGGCCAGCAGGGCTGGCCGAAAAAGCGCGGCAGCATATAGTATGTGCGTTGCGGCAACGTGTAGAGAACGCCAAGTCCTCCCAAGCGTGGCCAGCCGCAATATATATACATCTGCGTGCGCGTCTCTACGGCTTGTACCGTGCCTGACGTCAGTGGCATTGTCTGAATCCTGCAGCAGCACTCCCAGTTTCACCGACGACCGTAGTTCGGTGCAGTCTCGCGACAGAGGGCGCTCTCATCGCCACACCCGGACCACGGAGATTTTACATTTTCTTGTAGATAACAGCGCAAGACAAACTGAACGCGAAGGAGCGCGTTTTCTCTTTCTTATAATCCCTGTATACCGACATACATGGTTTATAATTTGCGCATCGTCTTGTATAGCATGGGGATTGTGCTTGCTTTCTCAATCTTCGCTTTTTTTCTTTTTATTTTTTTGCTACTGTGGCTTGCGCTAACAACTATAGTTCTTCAACAATGCTTCCCATGCGGTCGGTCGAATAGCTTTCTTCTTTGTTAAATTATGGAAATTCATTCTTGATTCCTTCTTAATGTATGCCTAGAGACCTAGATACATACAGGTATCACCACATTCAAAAGCGGCCACCCCCGGTGGCGAAATTGGGCTCCATCTCAAAAGTGGATCCCCCGCGCACTGCTTAAATCACAGCATCCACCACCACGGCGCATGCGTCGACTGCTCACGAGGAAGTCTTGACAATGCTACTTACTACGCGGTCCCCTGCACCCCCGACTCGCCCCCCCCCCTTCTTTTCGCTCTTGAGATACGGTGCAACTACGAACTAACGCGCGATGCTCCGATTCGTTGAGGAAGTTGCGAAGACATAGTTCCTGACAGCGTTGAAATGAATCACCCGTGAGAGGGAGCACACTATACATTTGCGACTGAGAAACTGTGTACCGCGTTCGGCGAGCTGTGATTGGAACTGAAGGTGATGACGTCTACGCCTTCTTTTGTCGAACACGAAGCACCGCACGCAACTAACGTGGAACGATGGGATGGGCCCATTTCCATGTCGCTCCTTGAGCGCACGTGCCGCGCTAAGGGAGTGGTGCATGGCACGGGGTAGGATATAAGCGGCATAGGCTAATCGGGCACGCGCCTGAAATAATGTCCACTCCGCATCTACTCCCCTAACTTTTTAACTCTCTCTCTCTCCCTCGAACGACAACAACCACAAAATCCTTCTCGGTCAACTCTACCGCGCCCGGCCGGTCCGGCAACAATTACAGCTGCGCCGTCAGATTTCTATGTCCTTCTTTTAAAGCGCGCACAAAAGCGAAACGGGAGTACGCAGAAAGCGGAGCCGCAGAGAAAACAAAGGAACTGTACCACCACGCTGCAACCGCGTTTTGACGCCTCGCTGAATGGAGGGCGTCGCGTTGCAAAAGGCGCGGACAGTGGTCAAAGAAGTCCAGTCCAGGGCGGGGAGAGTCCAGTTGGAACCGTTATACACACTCCAGTTCAGTTTCGCCCTTCATCAAGCGTTCCGTGTATGCGTTCCGTGTATGCGCTTTCCTACCTCGGAGTGCCTCCGCATCAAGCAGGATGTAGTACGATACGTTCTTCCTTGCTTCGCGGTTGGTTGACAAACCGCCGAGAATGACGCGGACCTGCGCGCATGCGCGCGCGGTCATCATTTCTATTCACAACCCTGTTTTCTTTCCTGGTACGCGCTTTTGTGCGCATCGAGGCGTCTGTCCACATAAACGGACCCTCGGCAGAACGAGCTTGCGAGATAGCGGGGAAAGTACGGATAGCGGGGAAAGATAGCGGGGAAAGTACGCATCACGTTGCCTCCGAGATAAGAAGCCAGATTTCGGTGGACACAGGAGCGCAAACTCGGAGGACTGTTAGTATATAGTACATAGCCTCTGAGACGTGTAGCCAGATCTTGGGCGTTGCAGGTTAGTAAACGACAGTAGATAACAAGGCACGATTATTTGTCAGTTTACGAAAGAACAGCCGAATGTTTCCTGGAAACAGTTCGCTTCATAAACATCTTCCGACCTCATGCCCGCCCTGTGGCAGGCCCGCAGCCAAGGGGACCGGGCCCCCCCTCCCTAAAATTTTGGTGTAGGTGTTTTTACCAAAAATAAATGATAAAAAAATCGTTTTTCTTAAAAAGTCAAGGTTTTCAGCAAGTGGGGGGCCTATGGGTAGGCATTCTAGGAAGGGGGCCTATGGGCCCCGGCCCATAGGCCCCCTTCCTAGAATGCCTACTTCAAGTTGTGAAGTGCCCACTACGCCATAATTATTCCTTTTGCGTGTAGGGGAATTACCCGCTACACGTCCATACGGCAACATGCGCACTTGCGAAGTTGCACACTTTGTTGATGCTGTTGCTGACAGTGATGATTATTTACGCCTGTGCGCTTTGTAATTGGTGAGCCTTTAAAGGCCAACTCCGGCGATTTTTCGAGGTCGATGGATCTCAGTGAAATTCGCTGGGTACGTTCCTTTGCACGTTTCCGTCATTTATGCCAAATTACGGGCTTGAGACATGCGCAGATTGTTTGCAAATGAATTTTAAAGATTGTCTGCAAACGCCCTCCTGGCTTCCCACAATTATTGGCAACATTGCGTCTGTGACGTCAGTGTTGGCAAGGCGGCGGAAGTAACGCAGCCGAGGGCACCGCTAACTTCGGCGCTTAGGCCGCTACAGCGAGCGTCTGCTGTGCACAAGGCGACAGACAGCGTTGGTTTGGCCGGCGCTTCGCTGGTCGTCCCGGCTGTCACAGTTTTCATACTCCGCGCCGGCGTGACCGGCATGCCTTGCACGACTTCCGGTTCGTTCGTAACAACGTCTACGTCATACGCAGACAGTACACTCGGTTGGGTTTCGGTTTCGGTGTTGCGCTTTTTTGCTTATTTAAAATTATTCTCCAATTTGCCGAGTATTTCTGCTATCGGGCCCGTAACAGGAGCGTCTCAGGAACATAAAAGCACCATTACTTTGACATGGCCGAAAAATCGCCCGAGTTGGCCTTTAAATCTACCACACGTTGCGCAATTCAGATGCTTTGACGCCTGGTGTGATTTTACGCTTCTGTCGCGCAATATTACACGCATTAAGGAGACTCCTCGTGCTGCATGACATTCCTAGAAGTTTTTTTTTTTTCCAAAACACTTTAAATCACGGGCGTGGCTCTGTGCAATAAAGAAAAAAAAAACAGACGTGGCTCTGTAGTAGAACGCCACGCAAAAATCCTGCGTTTGATTTCCGCTCTAACCGAGAGAGAAAAACTTTATTTTGTATCAGGCGTGTTTGTGGACATGACTCCCGCCTAGGTGTCGGCTAGAAGGTCTTGCCTCCTAGCGGCTTCCTCGGCCCGCTGGATTGCCCATAGTTGCTCGTCCCGGGCTGAGATGAGCAGCGCGGCCCACCAACGCGCGCGGAGGCTGTCGGGGAAGGTCGCGTTCTCATTGTTGTGTATTTAAGCTTTTTTTTTTTTGCGCCTATCGAATTTTCGCTCATGGAAAGCGCTGACTTTTCGCTCACAACCAACGACGACGACGCCGACACCGGAACTTCTTTGAAACGATCTATTTAACGCTATCGCATTAACATCAAACAGGAGCATGCTGGGAATTGTGACCACAGCATGGAGCACTAGGAGAGAGCGGCGTCGGAGGAGGTTGGCTTGTGGACGGCGCGCTCCCTCCGACTTCTTTTCTTTCAACGCCTCCTCTATTGTTTCTTTTCCCTCAATGGGCGAACGCCTTAAGCCCCGAGCGAGTTTTTGCATCAACACCGCAAATGAGGAATGAACAGTTAACTTCCCCGCTCGCTAAAAATATATTTAAACCTCGCTCTCTCTCTCTCATCGGGGAGAAGTGCAGTCTAAAGGGCGTGTGAGGTCGAAGAAAATGTGCTTTATTTCCGCAAATATGCAACGGTCGTGACCTTGTCTGTTCAAGTACTCAGCGAAAACTAGAGAGGACTGCTGAAGCAATCTCGAAGGTTCTGTTAGAAATTTTAGGCTACTACAGTTGAAATTACTGATTCGAAACATTACACGAACTTGAGAGACCTTGGAAGTTCGGATAAGGTGGTCGACACCATGGCCACACTTCTGCGACCCTTGGTGCCCCAGCCCCGCCGATCCATAGTGCGACATACAGAGTGGAAACGCATAGCTGCGGCCAGGACACCTGCCATTGCGAGGACACCATTGCGAGGACACCATTGCCAGGACACCTTCGCGACTTTGCTTGAAAGGTGGGCTGGGGATTGCTCTTCACACGTGATCGTCTCGAGCAATGGCAAGTGGTGAGCGTCCCCACGTGTCCGAGCTGTACCGCGGTGGAAAAGCAACCACGACGCGACATTCGAGTACGTGGTCGCGCGCCAGTCTTGGCGCGCTGTCCATGTCGGATTTCGGGGTCAGGGGCGTCCGAGATTTCGTGTCGAGTGTAAGATTCCTGCGAAGACGCTTCGCGGCACTTTTGATAGTGGCAGGGCTATCCAGCCTGCGGAGGAACCACTGCGGCGCGATGGCTGGGAATTGCCGTCCTGGCGGACATTGCATTGTGGCCAATACTGGGACGCATGAGGCCTGAGGATCTCGCTTTCCTCTCCTGGGAGCTCTTCTTGGGGAAACGCGAGTCCATGCGCCACTGGCCATGCGCCTTTGTAGAAACAGAAAACGAAAGGATGCCGCTTCTCTTTCGCCCGACGTGGTGCTTATAAGTACCACACTCGGGTCATTGTTGTAGTACTTGTGTTTGTCCTTGGATCCTATGTGTATAAACACCATGTGGAACTCATGTAGAAGTCGCATCCACCACAAGGTTCATGTACACGATATATATGTATATGTGCGCCCGTAACTACACTTTGTGTAATTTGTGCTTTGTTTTACACCTTGGTCATGTTCTCCTAATTAACGTTGTGCTTGCTCTCAGATAGTGATGTTTGTCACGGCGCACCGCTGTGCAAATGTGAATGTAACCATGAACACGCGAATGTTTATCATGTGCTCGTTCTGTACATACGGTGTAAACAAAATTTTTCTAAACAGTTCACGACGTTCAGCAACCGCTTACCACTCTTCCGCTCTTAAGTTGTCTCCATGTTAACTGAAATTGATGCGATCTTGTGCAATTCCTGTGGAAGCTCGGCAAAGCGTCAACGGTCAGGGAAGGTGGGAATGACGGATTAATATGTTGAGGAGTGGACGTCAAGGACATTCTAAAAGAAACGCTGGAGTGGAAATCGTGTCCCGGAAGTCAAGTCAGAGGTCCGCCATCTTATAATGGGCACAATAAAACATTAGCTTACAGCGACGAAAAAAAGTAGCGAAACCCTCACACCCCTTCTTAATTAGTTAAAGACGATTAATTGTTTCCGTACAGATTCCGCCCAACGTGTGTCTCTGTGTTGCTGACTTTCCTTAAGATATTTGCGAAGTGGGCAGCGCGACCCAGGCGGAGTACCAGCAAGAATGAACACGACACAACCGCTTACTGACAACTATACTTTTACTTCAGTCAAACATGTCGTTCATATACACAAAAAATAGGGTCATATGACGCGTGTATGTCGAGAAAGGCTGTCGTTTGATTATGTCATTCAAGAAACGCGTATATTTATCATGCAAGGCTACAGAGGTGTGACCGGCACACGCACCTGGACTCACCTGCATGTGGTAAGCTTCAGCGACCACGCGATTGACTTGCCTGTTGACGCACGCGTCAATTGGCAAATCAATCTTAGAGCGCTATAGAGCGCTCTAAAACCACCATTCGAATTCACCCGAACACTCACACGACCTGACGTCTGGACCTCATCTTCTAATTTCTTGACACTGCAAGGAGTTGGCTTATGGAAACATGCGGTTAGGTTAGTTAGTTCTAAGACAACTTCTAAATCAAGATGGCTTAGAGTCAGTCACCACTTCCTCGTGCTTGACTTCATGAACGAGAGCTTAGTGGAAGGACGGTCACCGCCAGGTAATGGCGGCAACAACTCCTCCATTTATTTTTAAGACGACGGCCTTAGCAGTCTCATTAAACGCGAAAATTGACCGTCGGCGACGGCGTCCTGCGGCGTTGGCACCAACACGAGTGACGCGAAAAATCACCACCACGTGATGACGTCACCATATGACGTCATCGTCAAGTCACAGGTCACAGACGTCAAGCACCGTGGCGTCACATGACGACGTCCGTCGTCACATGACGTTGCCGCTTGCTCGAAGGTGGGCCGATCACGGATGCAGTGCAAAAGCAGGTTAGGTGCAGAAAGCTTGCAGTGCCTCCGATCCTGGAGGCCATGCAAAACCACGTTGCGCGCAGAAAACTTTCGGAGGGGAGCGGGGGATCAACACATGGACTGAGAAGAGAAAGAAGTGGCTTTCGCCCTTCGAGTCGCCGTAGATAAATTCATAAGGGACCCTTTGAGGTTTTATTTCAGTAAGAAAAGACGGAGAAATACATGAAGACAGAAACACATGCGGTCGCTTGGCCGTACGTACGTCGTCGCGCCTTTGTGAAAGCCGCCGGGCTTGTGTATTTGCGGCAACCGCGGCGTGCGTGCCTGGTGTACGTATCGCGTACGGTATACATATACACCGCCGTGGCGCGCCGCAGGTATCGGCTACGCGATGCCCGCGGCGGCCGGGAAACCAACGGAACGAGAACAATAGGCGTAATGAGTGGCGACACGCGGAAGCCAACACCGCTCCCCACGAGACCACGTACTTACGAACCCTTCCGAGAACGAGCCGGAACTGGCATCGCTTTCCTTTCTCTCTCTCTCTCTCTCTCTCTCTCTCGCTTTCTAACCTCACCAGCAGGCTCAGGTATACACAGACACCCAACAGCCGCCTTGGAAGAGGGCAGAACACGTGTGGTGTTTTACAGGGAAGTTGTCTTATTCTACCCTGTGGCATAGTTGTCGTCGACGTCGTCTAGTAGTAGTAGTAGTAGTAGTAGCGGTATTAGTAGTAGTGGCAATAGCAGTAGTAGTCGTAGTGGTAGTGGTAGCAGTAGTAGTAGGCATCACACAGGTCACGTGACCAGAGGGGGTAGTAAATAAAGGAATAAATGAAACGAAATGATGTTGATGACAGTGATGCTCGAAATGATGATTATGGTGATGGTTTTCTTCAACTAAGTAAAACGAAATGATGCTCGAAAGAAGATGATGATTTTCCTACCGAAAGTAATAATCATCATGGTTCTCACGGTGTGGAACTGGTTAATTTTGCATTTGTGCGTGTGTGTGTGTTCTCCGGAGTCTCTATAAACCAGATAAAGAAGTCCGCCTTCCGCGGACTTCTTTATCTGATTTGGCTGAATTGATCGACTGAAGTTGAGTGAGCGTTTCATTAATCGACAGAGAGTCAACGTAGGCAAATCGGTGCATGCTTGAATGAAGAACAGAAACAGAGGCTTTAGAAATGGACATAGTAGTACACAGGAGACGTTCGCGAGCGCTGACGATACGGAAGCTGACTTTGCAAGCTTACAGATTACACCTGAACTAACAGGCAGGTCGTTCTGTGGGTTGGCAAGCTCAGGTGTTGCTGTGCTAAGCTTAAGGGTGCTGGTTCGATTCCCGGCCCCTGCGGCCGCATTTCTACTGGGCCAAATGCAAAACCTCTTGTGTGCTTGTTTCAAGATGCACGTACGTTAAAGCACCCCCGGTAGTCCGAATCAATGGGGATTCCTCCACTACGGTGTGTCTCATTATCGTAATGTAGTTTTGGCGCGTAAATCGCCACAATGGACGGATGGATTGACGGTCGGAGAGATGGATTAGAAGTCGCGCACTGTATATGAGTAGGCATCCATCCTTACACAAACAGTATAGCACATATCTGAAAATTAAAAAATGCGGGCAACGTAAGCGTTGAGCCATATGTAAATAGGCGCGAAGTAGGCGAAATAGAGAAAGCGCAACCTGTCGTGCCGACATCCCGAAACCGCTATACATATCCTGTATATCTGCGCTAAGCACTGAATGCGACTCATCCGTTCCTTGCGTGGTGAATAAAGATACGCCCAGAATGCATAAACGAAAGCAGCTAATTTCGTAAAACTGCGAAGCCGTTAACAAAACGGTGCTATATAGTCATATAGTCCTGATATATATAGCCGAACCATGTTCCGTTGCGCCTGGTTCCCTGTATTACATTAACAACACCATGATGCATCTTTCTGCTTCTTAATAACACTGACCGGTTTTCGGCCGTTCTACTTTTGGCGTGCGACTTTTTGAGGCATCTTTACGGCCGTTCGAGGTTTGCAATACTTCCTCCTACTGGCATTGCCCCATCGTATATACCGCTTTGCCGCTGCCAAGTCGCTGGCCTTGTTCCGACAAAATAATCCGTCACTGGTAAAAGTCTTCAACGCCCAGTACTTCGTTTCTTTTTATGCTCCGCATATATTTCCAGTAACGCAAGCATCAGTCGACCTCCATTAATAGTATATTAATAGTCAGTTTAAAGTCCGTTCGTGAATTATGTGTGTTTTTGTTGAATCGTTTACAGCAATATTGAACGACCAGTTTGCGACGCAAATGACCAGTTATCAAGCTTAATAAGATTCCCAAATGTTTTCGTTTGTACAGATGACGTTCGTAGGCCTAGAAGGGGGACCGAAACTTAGACATAAAAAGAGAATATAATACCAAGAACTATAAGCAAGAAGCTGACGGCACAGCGACAACTAGAGTACATCAGCATTAAGCATCAGAAGCGAATCACCAGCGTTGGGCCATCATGGGCTAGAGTAGGATCATAATTCTTCGTCGGGTCAAACTTGGCCCAACATCGGTAAGAAGCACAAATGTCGGTCCCACGTCGGGTTTCGGGGACATGAATGCAACCAAACTGCACTGGGCCAGTGTCGGCAAGTTAGTCATGGCCAATCACAGCCCAACGTCGGAAGCATGGCCTAGATGGCGGCTCTAGCCAGCATTGTCTATCCTGTGCATGCCAAACTTTGGTGAGATTCCATAAGCGCGTGACTCCAATGTATTTACCAGCCTTACCATAGCATATGCTATTGTCTCTTGCTATAGCCCTATCATTAGCCGTCATCTCATTGGCTGACATTGGCTGTAATCTCTATCTCTATCTGTCTCTCTCTTTCTGAGATAACGGCATGGCGGCGTCGAGAGTGTCCGTACAGTTGCTGTCTCAATAATAAGGCTGATGATGACGACGCTTGCACTGGTAGAAATCTGTCTTATTATAGAAGTCTTTTACTTGTCGTAAGGTTAAGCGCTTCTTGAAACTGCCATGCCTAAATGGATAAAATATCAAGTGCCCATATACAACAAGTACTAGTTGTTTTCTTGGGCGTGCGTTCGTTCGACATTTTTCTATCTACATAAACGCCTATTTGGAGATATTCTTCGGCAGGTACCGTGGTCCCATACGCCTCGATTGGATAAAGGGCCACTTAGAAGGTCTTTACGAAATGGAAAACGAACATATTCCATTCGATTCCACCTCGCGTCTTCGACAAAGGCAAGCGCCCTCAGCATTGAACGACGGACCAACACAAATGAACGCGAACTGTGTCACGAACTTCTTCAAGCGCCCGTCCGTTCCGGACAGGTTGGCGTGTGTGTACACATAGACGAAGCCAAAAACTTCTCGTGACATCAGACGTGCTCCTCTTGACCCTGAATTTCACCGACTGACGGTCCGAGTAGAATGCGAACACTAAATAAAATAAGGCGAGACGTCAGAAAAAATGGGCCGGCCAATTTCGGACGGCGCGGTTTTCGCTCGCGAGCGTAAAACGACGCGGGCGACCTCTAGGCAGCGGTTCGACAGACAGACGATGCAGACCTGATGATGCAGAGGTTGACTTCTGAGAAGATATTTGTTTTGCTGTCTTCTGCTAGCGTACCCAGACGACGTTGGCCCAGCTTATGTGCGTGCTGCCGCAAGAAAAGGCCGCGGGTGCATGATGGAAATATTGCGTGTCGCCCCCTACAGGCCTGTACACGAACCACTATTCTTTTGTTACGGTGCCCCTCTTAAGTTATGGGAAGAAGACCTGTTTCGTGTCATTCTGTAGCACGGACGACGATCGCTCCGTTATTTGTTTTCGCCGCGATGCGCAGAAGGTCGTCGTGCTCGCGGCTTTTGCCATGACCGAAAGGTTACGGGGGGGGGGGTGCAGGACCTCTAACTGGGCTCCCAAAAAGCCACAGAATCGTTTTGTTTTGTGCATTCGTATGGCATGTATATTCGGCGCTAAGATCGAGTAGTGTTGAACAAATAGCATTGAGCATCTAGTATTGTTAGTTTTTTTTGTTTGTTTCGAAGTGTTGGTGATGTGTGAACATTTTGTAGTTGATATCATTGCTCCTCTTCACATAGTATTGCGTTGTATATGAATATATCTCACAGTCATATTATGTGTAAGTGTACGTGAAAATATCTGTACGGACTCTATCCACGGTAACCTAGCTGTGTGATCACCCTGTGTGTATTGGACTCTGTGTGTATACTGTGTGTATTGTGTGTATACGCCAGAAATCGTACGCGCACATAGTAGCTCTGATTGCTTTTTTCTTTCCTTATTCTTTCTTAATTTTGTGTGTGTGTGTTTTTTCAATATTAATATCTTGTGACGGGACAGCCGGCATTAGAGTAGCGAACCGACACATGTTTCTTAACATATAAATAAAAGAATCTTTTGTTGCCTTCATCAAAATAAACAGGCCTGAACGGAGCTCTGAACCACAGTTTTCTTAAGACTCGAAAACACTTTGAAACGAATAAAATGCTGTACAGAACTACATAAGGAAAACATGTTTTCTTAACAGCGCGACGTTACAATTTTCCGTGTAACTAACTTCGTTGCGGAGGGCTTGCGTTGAGTTGGGGACAGCGTGGGCAAGTGTGAACAGACGACAGTCGGCTTCCGTAGGAAGCAGGCCCGTAGCCAGGAATTTTTTTCGGGGGGGGGGGGGGGCACTTGCTGAAAGCCTTGACTATGTGAGAAAAACGCCTATTTTCATGATTTATTTTCAATAAAACATCATGTATCATCGAAATTTCGGGGGGGGGCTGGGCCCCTCCCCTGGCCTGGTAGGAAGTACCACATTCTTATCGAAATCTGAAATTCAGATTTTCGGTTACTACAGCCCGTTTAGCAAACTGAGTCAGTCAATCATAGTGCAACAGTAGCAACGATCGCATTGATCCAACCATTCTTCATGCAGGCTAAATCTATATCGTCCATTGACATGATAGTCTGCCCAGTTTTCCTATGGTAGTCTCGTTATCAGCGGACGAGCTGCTGGCAGCCTGATGGAGGAGAAATGATAGGGGCCCACGCACCGTGTGATGTCAGTGTAGTGACCGCAGCTGGTCGAAATTTCCGGCGTCCCTAATGTTCGCAATAGTTTTGGCACGTAAAACAACAGATGTTATTACCTGCTGGCATCCGCCCCTACCAAAGCGTTTTGAAAAGAGGGTGTGTGGATTTCGCGCTCCGCTTGCGAACTCAGCCACACCGTGCACAACAAAACGTGGCTGAGATGTTCACAACAGCTCGGTTTTCTATCGAATAAATGAGTTTTCTCATGAAGCCCCAACAGATGTAGCTCAGAGTCCACTTAGCTGTCAGATTATCAGTCTACGGCAGTGGCGTAGGCAGAAATTTTTTTCGGGGGGAGGGGCGGCGCACCTCTTTGATCCGACATTGAGTCTGGGCAGATTAGTGGGGTCGAGTGTCATTGTGTGCTCTGCATCCCACGGGAAAAAAATTTCGGTGGGGTGGGGGGGGGGAGGGGCCCGGGCCCGGTGTGCCCCCCCCCCCCCTCTGGCTGCGCCACTGGTCTACGGCGAGTAATCGAGCACAGACCATGGTAAGTCTCTCTCTGCACCGTTTTTTGTCCAGCGAATTTTCGTCTGGCCACCTTTCTTCGTCTGCAAGATAGAGTTTACTACAATACTTACTAGAGGGAACTGTGGCGCTTCGATCGTTAAGGCGCCATGGGAATCATGGACAGTACATGGATTTACCGAGTCTTCGTGCTTGCGGCTTCGAACGCCCTTGTGGCTTCGTTTACTGCTGTGTTTCGGCTTTTGTTTCGGATGAAAGAACGCCTCGTTGCGAACCTCGTGAGCTGATTTGAATCGGTCAGCCTAAAAGGGTCAAGGTGGTGGAGTGGGACTGCTGAACGTTCGCTGAACTGCGTGTTGCCGCAAAGCAGCTGCAGGCCACACGGAGCCGAAAGAACGTAACTTAGGCAAATCCATGTACTACCCGTCATTCTCATGCTGGCTGAAGCGTCATGCGTTGCAGCTCCCATAGACACTAACGCCAGATTTCTCTCTAGCGTGCTATTATGAAACTATGGTCTGCAAAGCCACTGCGTGGCCGGACGGCACCGCGGGAAGGTATTGTGCAAAGAAAGAAAGAAAGAAAGAAAGAAAGAAAGAAAGAAAGAAAGAAAGAAAGAAAGAAAGAAAGAAAGAAAGAAAGAAAGAAAGAAATAAAGAAAAAAGTTTTTATGTATACGCACGTCTTCTTCGTAACTCTCGTGTTAATGTCTTGCTCGTCTGGTCGAGTGAGAGAGAAATCTCGAAGAAATGAGCTTAGAATTACGTCACACGGACGACCTTCGCCCGGAGCAGACGACTTTTGTGAAAGCGGCCGCCGCCATTATGATAAAAAAGAAAAAGTTCAAGAAATAGCAATAATAAAACTGACACCAAGAGCGGCTGCAGCTGCTGCAGCAGGTCGCGATGGCTGCCGCTTCGTTCGGACGTGAAGGAAATGCGGTGATGTGCTTTAGCACGAAAAGAAAAAAAAAAGAAAGAAAAATTAAAAAGCGTATATTTGGCGAGAGACGTAAGTGTCTCTGAGGCAGGAGCGGTGGGAAAAGGAAACGTTTCGAGATTCTAACATTTTTTTTTTACTTTTTCACAAAAGAGGCACAAGCGAGCCAAATGGAGACAGACACGTCATCGTGGTGAAAGACGACGACGAATATAAAGAGATGCCCTCGCCAGGTGCGAGGATCTGGCGCACAGAAAAAAAGAAAAGACGAAAACTTAAAAATGCGAGACAACGTCTAAGCATTGCATCCAGCAAGCGAGGAAAGGAAACCTTATACGGGAGGATAGAGATCTAACGCACGCGTCGTGCTATAACAATAATAAAAAAAAAATCTTCGTCACGACCAAGAAATCGAGTCGCGCACGTTGGTACACCGCAAGGCGCTCTCTGCCTCCGGCAAAGTTTCGGGACCACGGAGCTGTTTTCCTCTTTTGTCTTGTCTTGGCTTCGTTTCGCCTCTTCTTCCAAGGCCAAGACAAAAAAATAATAATAAAAGCCCCCACGAGACGTGCTTGACGTACTCTGCGTTAGAGGATGAGGGAGAGCTAAGCGATGCGAACCACGAAACGCAAAAAAAAAAAAAAATGATAAAATAATTGTGTGGTTTCCAACGTTTCCTCTGTGCCACGAATTTACACAGTTCTCTTCTCCCTCACTCACTATCTCCGTACGAAATGATGCGTGCGACGCCACGGCCAGCAGACGACTAGATTACAGCAGACGAAAGAAAGCGTGCCGCGCAGATGCTATAAACGACACACATAGAAGGAAAAGAAGAAGAAGAAGAAGAAGAAGGCAATGGCTTTGCACGCCAAAGGCGTCAGCAATGGCTTTTTCTTACTTGAAGAAGCTTTGCACCGAGCGAAGCCAAAGCAAGTCCGCTTCGGCAAGCCGCATTGCCGCGCTTCGGAGCAAAGTGTCGGTGTTTTTTCTATCGTCTGCTATTCGTAGCCTACGAAGTGCGTGCCGAGGCTGCGCGTATTCCCATTGGTCGCATCGGATCACCGTGTGAGCCCAACCTCAGTGTCGTAGCTACCTGAAGCCAAAGGTAGCTACTACACTGAGGAGTGTCGTAGCTGCCTAAAGTGGAGGACGACCGCCGCTGTAGCTCAGTTGGTAGAGCATCGCACGCGTTATCCGAAGGTTGTAGGTTCGGTTCCTACTGGCGGCAAGTTGAGTTTTCGTCCACTTTAGTTTCTTTACATTTGTATCATGATTGCTACACTACAGTTAAAAGACTACAGATAGCGTCCCTTATACATTGCTTTTGCTTGGCTTGCCTTGGCTTCATTGTATGTTGGTTTCATCAGGTTGTGTTTAACAAAAAAAAAAAACCGAGCCCTTGATCCATTCTCCTCTCGCTCATTTCATTGAATTTGCGACAGAGCCAACGTAGTATGCTGCTGCTGCATTAAAATACACTTCAGTGTGGAAGCAGCGAATGTAGACTAAATCAGGCGGAGTCAAATCTCGGTTTTTCTATAGTGGATATCTGCCTACTTTGTCGCTCATAGTGAAGCGCGTCACGAATAAACTTAGGTGCGGCTAACAAGAGCGTTATAACGAACTCTATCATGACGGGTACAGCGAGGTGTGCTTCACACGATACCACAAAAGTTATCCAGCCTACGCCAGTGCGAAGATTAAAGTGTGTATCGAAGTTTGCGTATGCGCTGCTACATTGAAGACACGCCTACTTCAAGAACTTCAGCAATGCCATCGACAATTCCTAGCCTTATCTCATTTTCAAGCGCCATTTGAAATAACATATTTCGGTAACATGCCTTTCCAATAGCGGCCATTTGTCACAACAGATGTACGTTCTCTTGACAATAAGGGTATTATTAAACAAAAGTAGCATTACAAATGCTGCCGAATTCCGCCGTGTCTATCACAATGAGCCAATCACTGCAGGCGTAGCCATGCCACGAGCCAGTAAGAGAGCATTAGATGGCGAATTTGACATTTCGGCAAAACTCATTGAAACATGTTCACAGTATTCCAGACACTCTCGAATTCCGCCATATTGTGACGTTCCACCGTCTTCGTTATCTTGAACCAATGAGAGGTTATTGCCACTCTGTGAGCCAATCAGACATGCCAACATGGCGAAATCATATATGACAGAACCTGATAAGAATTCACTTCACTGCATAGAGTCAAAATTCACCACACATTTCTCAAATTCTGCCACTCTCTCAATTCCACCAATCACCTCATTGATTGTTGGTTGGCTCAAAACGACGCAAAATGACTGCCATTTATATAAAGTTTCCAGATTAATATTTCTGCTCATTCTGCTCTGTAGAATCACAGCAGCCTCCACGCATGCCGTTGTTCCGTACCGCATTAGTAACGACTAGATGAGGGCTAGTTGGTTCATAATTAGAAGGACGAAACAGCGTGACACTAACAAGGAGACAAAAGAACAAATACCCCAGGACAAGCGCTGTCCTGTGGCATTTGCTTCTTTGTTCTAGTGGCGCTGTTTCATGCTCAGTTTCGCACTACAGCAGTTCGTCTGCTTCCAGATGACAACCGCTTAAGCAGACAGTGAAGGATGCGAGAAAAAAAAAAATATGGCCCCTGCTTTGTTCTCGCTGTTCCCATCATGCTTTGTTCTCTCACGATATACTATCGCTCAAGCAGCCTCCAGCGTGCTTTTATTACGATTATTATTTTTAGGCTCCTCTCTTTCTTTCATGATGTCGTTGGTGTTGAAACGACCTCGTTGTTTAAAAACGGAGCGAGCTTCTGCCGCGCAGGGCGGCCATTACACCGCCGCTGACGTGCGTGGGAAGAGCATGGAATTGATGGGTGCACCGCGCGATGAGTATTTATGGACGTCGTTTTTTTTTTGTTTCGCTTTTCTTTCGACGTCGCCCTCCCCGTCGAAATAAACAAGGCGGAAAGGAATGACGCGCAGCGCCACCCTGGGAGAGGAAATAGCTTCACGCATACCACGCATGCGCTCATGAATGGTCTGGCGAGTTTACGAACCGCGGAAAAAAAGAGAAAACGTTAACCGGAGAACGTTTGTGTGTACAAAGCGGCCCGAAATAACGCGTCGGGTAGTGCGGTTTAGGAAACGCGTTCGACGTGCGCTGAGGTGTACGTTGAACGCGGCAGACTCACACACACACACACACACACACACACACACAAAAAGCGAAACGCCCCCATCTTCCACGAATTCTTGACCAAACGCGTGTCTATTTTTGAAGTTCTCGGAAGGCAACCCTGTGTTTGTGTGAGACGTGGCGATTCGCGCGCCGCCGATGCGTGGTAGAACGTCTTCGAGCTATTTTAACGGGACTTGCAGTCAGCGATGATTCGTATCGCCTCTATTCAAAGCGAAGAAACGAAAGAACAAAGAAAGTGTAGGTCGGGTGTTATGGATATGCGACATTAAATTTTGTCCACCGTACGCTTGCTCTTGGAGTCGGTTAAAACCTAAGAAAAACTCACAGTGTCCCTTATGCACTCACCGAAACCATCTGGAAGGCGAAAGCTATCTTCTGTTTGATCTCAGTCGATGGCATTGATTCTGCCTCGCCACCCTCCGAAAGCCTTCTGCACCTAACGTGGTTTTCCACTGCCTCCAGGATCGGAGGCACGTGCCTCACCTGCTTTTGTACTGCCTCCGTGATCGGCCCACCTCTGACCAAGCTACGATATCATGTGATCAAGTAATAATGCGACGTTACATCACGTGACTTCACTATGACGTCACGATGTCGTCATAATGACCTCACAGATCGCCATCACGATGACGTCATATGGTGACGTCATCTTGTGATGATGATTTTTTTTCATCATTCATGTTGACGGCGCCGACGCGGGACGCCGGTCGATTTTCGCGTTTGATGAGGCATATAAGGCTTTCGCCTTAATAAATACAAGCTCCGTCGCGAAACTGGGGCGCGCTTGTCAATTATATGTAACATAGTGGTGCAAGCTGGTTCCCTTTCGACCCGTAAGTACTTTTTACTGTGCTAACGTAATTATCACGCATACCGAACTAAAGGTTCGTCGCTCTTGCCTAAAATATGATATTCGGTTAAGCAGTGATACCGGAGTCTCATTAAGTTTGCCAGGACATTCAAATTATTGACTTAAAACCAGCGACACGAACATGTGTTTGTATGGAAACACCAACTATCCGAAATATGCGAAAGTGTATGACGTCTCGGAAGTAAGCAAACGTGATTGGATCGAACGTCTATGCAAACTGTCTCTGGGTGGGTCAGTGATGACTGTGGGTGGAGCTACTATATATTACTCGGTTGTAACCGAATGTACACTCTTTCAAAGGTGACTTTGATTTACCTCTCTGTCATAGCGACATAAGCTTGTGCTGGTACAATGCAGGGGAAAACGGTAGCCTTCACACAGATAATACACTTTATTTTTCCAAATCAATTGTTTTAGTGCATAGTTCATGTTGGTCATAATTTTATACCAATCTGCATCCCTTGGTTTCGATCACTGCTGAAAAAAAAAAGAAAACATTGCTCTAAAGTGAAACTAAAGTTCCAGTTAACGTCACATAGAATCCTTCGCCTTAAAATATACTACGTCACTGCGACATCTGAATTAGCTGTTAGTTAACTAAGTAACCGATGTATTGCCCATAAAATGATCACACAAAGAGACCTGTTTTAAACATGTGTAGCCGCAAATATAGGAAACGTACAAAAAACTCACGGGGTCGATGTATTGATCCTCCTAACGATGTATTGAACCTAACGTAGTTTTGCACTGCCTCCAAGATCAAAGGCCATTGCAAGCTTTCTAAACCTCACCTGATTTTTCATTGTCTCCATGACCTGCCCACCTTTGACCAAACGACGACGTCATGTGATGGCGATGTCATCTGATGACGTCATGTAACGTGACGTCATGACGACGTCAGCAATTTTGGCGATCTCTCGCGCCATGATGACGTGATATGGTGACGTGATCACGTGATGATGACGTTTTTTGCATCAGTCGGGTTGTCGCCGGCGACGGTCAAATTTCGCGTTTGATGAGGCACCCAATGCTTTCGCCTTAAAAAATGTATTTTGTTTCGTACATTTATTTCTTTAAAACGATTAGCCGTACGTGACGCAGGAACGGACATGGTTTTCTCGTTCAGTCGACATAGAAGTGCTTAAAGGGGCCCTGCGACACATCTGCAAGTATTCGTTGAACGGCTTCATTAAAAGAGCCGATCGCCTCACGAATCGACCGCCACATAAATTTTTAGAATCCGTCAACTCTGTCGGTCCCTACGTGGGAGATGACCGCTACGCGATAAGCGCGTCCTGCAGGACATAAAGTTTTTCCAATCCAATCCAACTACGAGAGGAGTTACAGGGATTTGTAGCACGCTTCAAGCGTTTTCTCTATCCTCTCGTACTATAGCGAGTGCGCTGAAAGCTACGCAGGGAGGGGGATGGCAAGGGGGCAAGAAGATGCGTCCCTTCGTCAGCGCGCGTAATGACCTAGAGCACTTTCTTCTTTTTTTTTTTTTCGATCGCGCGGCTTACTTTCGTTATGATCGCGAGCGCGCGCGCGGGCCACGTGGCGGCATCTAGCGACGACTGCGGCAACTATGCAGCTCACTATGCTCAAATCAGTCAAGGCCGTGGACTTCTGGTTTATGGCGCGATCATTTGGGTTCATGGCATCATTTGTCGAAAGAGGTAGCGATTTCTAGCCGTCTTTGAGAATTAATTGTAAATTCCAGGCGGCGTGCTGAGCTATGATGTCAGGCTCGCGCGTTCTCAGGAGCCTCGACTACCGATCGACAGCGATTTCTGACCATGCTGGAAAAGTGTTCCAGGGCATCTTCAAGAACTTCAAACTGAGTCTCTGGCCTAAATTGGCCCATCTTTGAATTTACTTTAGCTGAAATTTGGGCGAGTTGCTATAGTTCCATGTTGTGATGAATTGTCAGTGCAACACGAACAGAAACTTACGAAGGAACTGACAAGTACAGGCGCGTGTCCTTGTCTGTTGTTTCTTCCTTCTTGCGACGTTTAACCCCACAAATAATTATAAACATTCTTCCTTCTCTGTTGGCGCCGCGCTACCATTTCATCACAACATGGAACTGACATATTTCTTCCGATGTTATACGCACCCGTATTTAGTATTATTTATTGTTTCGTCATATTCGCCTAAAGGACGTAAACGAAGGTTATCGCATGCTGAAAGTATTTGTCTGCCGTTAGTGAACTGATAATGTTAATTGACTACTCTGAAAAAAAAAATTAGCGCAATACCCAGAGAAATAACGGTGGATGTACGGATAGGTAAGCTTAGCAATGCGTTGATGCATTTGGCTCCACGGACGGTGCAGAGCGCAGAGCGCTGAAATGTGTTCGAAAGAAGAGTGCGCAGTATCTAGTTTACTATTTGTTCTGAACACAGAAGAATTCGACACATCTCGCCACATACATGTGCTATATACATATACATATACCATAGACGATTTTCCGCAGCTGGTTTGTTCAATTAAAATCAGATGGTGCCACCGGCACCTGACCTCGCAGTACCTGAAACGTGGCCTTCGGCAGCGCTGCTCAACATGTCTCCATCTTGCAAGGGTTGACGCTTGGGCAAGTTGATGTGGATTCATTTCAAAATGTTAACAGCGCAAGAACAAAAGGAAGGGACGAGACAACAAAGCGCTCTTTACCTTTGTTGTCTCGTCCCTTCCTTTTGTTCTTGCGCTGTTAACATTTTGAAATGTCTCCATCCTCGCCTCGTCGTCTGCTCGGCGTCACCATAGCGTAAAACCATAGCAAGTAAAAGCGAGCAGACGGCAGTGCCGGAATAAGGTCAACACAACATGGCGGCACAACATGGCACAACATGGCGGCACCTGTGGGTGCGGTTTCCTTCCGCCTCGTATCACGTTGTCGTGCGCTGTGTGGCCCGTAAGTTCGAGACCTACGATTTTATTTGCTTTATATTAGAGTCATGACGCTTCGAAAAAAGCAATGTATATTAGTCGGTATTTTACAGTGTTTCAAAGATCGACTGTCTAATTCTCGGAGACAAGACTTAGCAGGCGTGGCTAAAAAAACGCAGCTGATATAAATAATAAAGACAAAACCTACCTGATCCTACGTCCCCAGCGTGAGATGACACAAAGGGATAGCTGGTTTCACCGTTTAATTACTGATGTCAGGACAGTGGGCAAGTTCGGATCGAAGCGGGCGATCGCGCCTGCATGGGCGCTGCCATGTTGGTTCGCCACCACAATTATCGGCAGTTACCGGTACAGTAATTAATATGACGCACATGCGAGTCGTGCTTAGCGTATAACGTATTGCTGTGACGTAGCACGTGCCGAACAAGCGCAGTTGTCTTATTCTTCTCCAGTTACAATGCAATTACAAACAGAAATATGTTTTGCTGCGCAGCAACGTGGTTTGCTTATACCTCGTAGCTTCCACCCTGCTGCAACCAGCTAGTGAGATAGGGTATAAGGGCAACTGGATGGAGCTCTCCCATACAGCAGGTGTACGGTGTACAGTAGGTGTACAGGTGCACTGTACACCATACAGTAGGTGTACAGAGCACTATGAATATGAATTGATTGGCGCAAATACTTAGACAGCTTGGGACCAAGAAGACAGGACGCGGACAAGCGCACAGTGCGCTTGTCCGCGTCCTGTCTTCTTCGTCCCTCTCTAAGTATTTGCGCCAGTCAACTTCAGCTATGTATACCAGCTAGCCCGACAGAAGACGCTACTACACTGAATAGTTTACCTTTTTCTCTAAACAGGGGTAGTTGTTTGTAGCTCGCCGGGGCCCTCACTACGGCGTCCCTCACAATCATATCGTGGTGTTGGGACGTTAAACCGCAACAATTATCAACTTGAATCGCGCGTGCAGAATGGAGGACTCGACGTCACCATCTAGGCTGCCGATTACTGCGAACAAGCCGGCGTCAGATAGCTCCACGGTCGAAATATGTAGTTACAACTCTGGCTTACTGGACGTCCATTTATTATCAAAATTTATGCAAATCACTTTTCATTTGTAAGCCGTAGCAGTAATTGAGTAATCAAAATAGAGGACCCGACAACATTTAATGAAGTGCCCACAGAGCATGACACAGGGCGCCACTCCAATTTCTCAATTTTGCCGTTTTCTCGCCAGGAATGGTGAATGGGTTATTATTACACAAACCTTGTCTTCCAATCGACCTCAACTTAATATTTTTCTTTTCCCGCTATTTTCTTGGAGGAACGGCAGTTCCTTCAGCGAAATTCGCGTTATGTTCTTTCTTTCTTATTTTGGTTTAGCCATTCAACGCGCGAAAGGCCCATCACTCAAGGGAACGACTGCAGTTGCTACACAAAACGGTTAACAAGACTAACGTGACAGCACTGCTTCAGGGTCCAGCACGACAGACGGCACGAAACGTGCAACACGCCGCAGCGCCATTGGCGAATGGCGCCACGCGTGGCGGCGTCTGCCGCTACGAAGTCTCGTATGAACGCGAACGCCCGAGACGCGTTCAAAACGGAGTCACGTTTCTGCGTGACGCGTTGCTCGAGCGAGCTTTGGCAGACGTCACGCTGCTGGACGATGGCAGTGTATTAACAAAACGTATCTCGTACAAGCAGCGTATGAGCATAGTCCCTCAAGTATTGAGGGACTATGGTATGAGGCAGACGACGAGCGCTCGGCTATTGCATGCAGCGACCTTTGGCGGGGTTGCGGCGCGGCGTGCGGATCGAAATGACGCGGTCATAGAACGCTGCAGTAGCTAGGGCGTATATAAAACGGGTTTTGTGTTTGTAAACACGGTGCACGGCTGTAACGCGCGGTGTAGGGAAGAGTATAGAGATATAGTTTCACAACGCAACATGGAACAGGAGTTGAAGTTACGTATATGCTCGCTTCCTTTTATTGATACAAAATACAAAAGTCGCACGGTCCCTTATGCAGTTGCCTAAGACGATTCGAAGGCGAAAGCCACCTTCTTTTTCTACTCAGTCAGTTGTTTCTGCACCCAACGCGGTTTTGCACTGCCTCCGGGATCAACCCACCTTTGACCAAGCGACTATGTTCTGATGACGTCAGGTTTTGTGACGCCATGGCAACGTCACAAATTTCGGCGTCCTGCGACGTTATTACATGATGATTTTTTGCGTCGCTCGTGTTTACGTCGCCGCCGACGGCGATCACTTTTCGAGAATGGTGTGGCATCTAAGGCTTTCGCCTTAATAAATACACACCATCGTCTAGCGCTTTCAGCGACAATGTTCGGCAGAAAAATAAGGTTCTTGCGTAGAATCTTTCTATTTCTCGTAAACAAAAGTGCAAAAATAAATAAAAGACGTGCGGGACTGGAGGTTCTCGCAACTATAGCGCTGGTTACTCCCATCGAAGTCACGTGCTCACGTGACGCACTGAAAACGGAGGACCTCATTCGTCGACGCGCCAAAGCCTGCGACAGCGCCACTGCGGAATAAATGACGAACCAAATAAATCGAAATGAGAGACGTTCGGCTAGGAGAGTACGTTCGCGGAATGCCGCAGACATGGCACGGGAAACCAACTTTTCGACGTTGTTGTAGCTGAAGCTGCTTTTCACGCTTTCTTCTTGTATACCTCAAAGCCACGAAAACGCGCATCCAGCAGCGAAGGCGCCGAGACGTTGTTGATGCACAAAGGGAATTAGCTATGATGCTGCGGAGTTGCAGCGTACTTCTTTCTTTCTTCTTTTCTTTCATTTTTTGTTTCTTTCTTTCTTTCGTTTTTATTCTTCACGCATGGGGTGCGCTGTAATCACCGTCGTAATAAGACGTAACGCTGGACTTTCACGGAGCTTGCGTGAATTCGCCCGGCTCCGCCGAAATTTCTCCCTCGAATGTGCTTGATTCCCGCGTCATCGCGTTTCATTCTTCCTTTTTTTTTTCCTTGTTTCATCACTTTGGCGTCTTTCCTTCATTCTCCGCTACTGCGTTCTTTCCTTTCTGCCTCTCCTTATCCTCCTCGCCTTCTCTGTGTTCTTGTATCCTATCGTTCTATTTCGGTAAGACATTTCTTCTTGCTTCGAAGTTTTCTTTTTCCTTCTGTATCCGTACTTTCAGTACGTTGCGCACCAACGCGCGCGTTACCTGTTTCTTCTCTGCCGCATGGCTCTCTCAAAGTCGCCAAGCGAAACGAAGAGCCAACGCGTAGCCGTCTGTGTGTTTTTGAGCGTCTCGGGGTAAGCGTGAGTGAGGATCCTACGCGTTAGTTTCCCTTCGCTCAGATACATGTCCATCTTCGCACCCAAGTGTTCAAGTATTGTGCCTCAATTCACCATTACCGCGAAGTCTTCGCTTTCTTATAACGCACGCCTCGCACGTAACAGCTGCCTCCAAGCTGCCTTTATTAACACAGCAAGCTGGACGAGTTGGTAAGTTAACATGTAGGTGTAAACGTGCAGCGCTTGCGAAGGACAAAGAAACAGACGACACCAGCGCTGTCGTCTGTTTCTTCGAGACAGTCTGTTTCTTCGAGCTGCCCTTCAAGACCTTACTATACCCATTTCTACTCTGTTATTTGTCCCTTGAATGCCACCCTAACGCCAAAATATGCTACGAGAAAGGACAGTTCAAAGCCTTCGACACTACAGCGTACGCAATCCCAACGACAATAGCGAGTTTTAGTATAGCGGATAACAGCAAACGCAAGGATTTAGCGTTAGCGTTAGCGTTGCGTGCTCCTAACTGCGCATGAGCAGAACGTAAACGTAGCCCGAGCTCCTACGTACGAACGCTATTTCTGGAATATAGCGTTCAACGCTAACGCACGCAAGAGATCCCGTACGTAGGGCAAGATGGCGGTGCCTGTTGAAGCGAGAGCCGTCCACTTCGAATCTTTGTAGCCGTCGTCCTGCATTATTAAACTTATTCATTCCCTAATAATGTTCGTAGTTGATTTAGATTTGAGTAATGAGGCTTCGCCAACCGTGTACCGCCGATAAAATAGCTCCGTTTTTTAGATACAAAGTGGATTTGCGCTGCAGAAGGCTTAGCAAGATTTGTTTGCAAGGTTCGCTCACGTTTTCTGTAGCGGCGCAGAGATGGCGACGCTGTCTAGTCGCCTCTAGTGTGCCTCGATGTGTGCGCCCAAAACGCGCAACAAAACGCGCATCAAGGCACCCTAGTCGCCTCTTTCCAAGATACGGCCACAAGTCAAGCAGATACATGTCAGGCTTCGTTTCCCTTCATGCCTTTCGCGGCAGTGCATGAATGTGACGCGTGATGCGTCCCAGCTTAAAAAGGCCAGGTAATAGGGGTCTTGAATAATTATCGAACGCGGCATGTCGACAGAAACCAATGTGTCAGAACTCAACACTTCTGCAAACGCGACATGGTGACATGGAGACGCAACAGTGGTGACTTTGGATCAGCTCGACTCGGTGGCGCTTTTGTGGATTCTACAGTGCATTTAGTGTTTTTATGTCTAGATGGCGCCGTATGTGCTTGCGTTATCGTTAGCGGGAATGCCTTCCGCTGTACTAAAAGACCACCAGTTGACACGCAGCGCGTTCCGTTTTAGCGTTAGCGTTGCGACGCACGCTAACGCTAACGTAAGCGTTTCCCGCTATACTAAAACTCGCTATCCCGTCGTGTCTGTATGAATCGCCGCATCTTCTCTAAAGCATCCAATATTGCGCGTCAAGTTTGAAGTCGTGTTTGTTCCGTTGGCAGAAGCAGGACAACGAGAAACCAGCAAACACTGACGAGACCGAGCGCGTGTGCAGGATACCGCGATCTCATTACTGTCTTTCTATATTTATTCTGACCGCTGCATAAGCTTCCCGCGCCTTACGATCACGCTCGACCGACTTGTTCACAGTGGCAGCCTCCGCAACCGACACGAGCGCCCGCCCTCTGCGTCAGTGTAACGCGGACGACGCCCGCGTCACTGGCAGACGACGACCCCATAGCTCAAGGCGGCTTCGACACGCGGTCGCCATCTTGTATTGGGTACTTGGACATTTCTTTCTCAAAAGAGACCCGCACTGCCCGAGTAAGGAACGCTCATCCGCTAAACATACACCACCCCGGGCAGTTCTGGGACTGTCATGAGACGAATAATTGAAGAAACTCACAACGAGCGCACGTTTCAATCCTTCTTTTTCATTTTTGTGTGCTGGTATCTGGTGTTCTGGTGGGGGGGGGGGGGGGGCGAAGCTTTGTGAGGTGATCCGGGACTACCGCGATTGCCAGAACAGAAGCCTCTGAAATCGAAAGGCGTGAGGAGACCATACCACAATGTTTCGCGACTTTGCCGCTAGGGAAAGGCACATGCGCTGTGGCACCATCAAAAAGGCAGATTGCGGGAACCAGCCAACACGTGGCCGCCATGTTTTAGACGCCGCCTACAAAGGCAGATAATGCGCACTAAAGAAAACCACAAGAACTCATCGTCACAAGCACGAAAATTATACATATTTATATACTACACCCACCGTTCCACGTAGAAAGAAGTAAACTAATATAGGAACGGCATTACGTGACACAGATAGCCTTGGCTTCTTCCCAAATTTATATACGTAAGGGCTCTTAGGCTGTAGGCCGTCCGTCCAACTGTCTGCAACGTTAAGCCCTACCGATAGGAATACATAGGGCGCCGCAGGAAAGATATGTGAAACAGACAGTGGTATATATAGTGACCTAACGACTCGAACCCACGACTTCCCGAGTGTGTCACGGCTCGAACTTTCGACCTTCTGAGAATCTTGCGTATCCAACTTTGGACCTCCGAAGTAGACGGGGAGTGGAACCACGAACCTTCCAAGGCCGCCGTGTATATGGACCCTGGAACCCTGGAACAAACCTCAAATCTTCGACGTGCGTGGGTCATTGAACTCACGACAGGACTCGAACCCCGAACCTTTCGAACATGTCGAGTGTCAAAGACGACGGAGACGAGCAAGTGGCACAGCGTGCACACGTACTTAGATATCTCCAGTGGAGTTTCCGCAGCAATTTCTTTTCTTTCTTGCATGCATTCTTTCCATGGTATGGAAATGAACGCTTACGAATCTTTTGCGTTATCTGGTCACATGAGTGTGAGAGCGGTAGCAATTATCTGTGCATGCTCCTCAGTAAGGCTTCAACTGCGAGGTCAGCGGTGTGGTGTATTCCTTCTACTTCTTGCGTCCGTGTCGGCTTCTGTGCTGGTTTTCAAATATGTTCAATAACTTCCACCAACACGATGAACAGGCGGGCTAGTTGGCACTGCATCTTGGTCATTTGTGAGTTGAGCGCTTGTGGTATGTGTGTATACCTTTGCTTGTCACGCGTCTTTCTTCTAACTCTCTAATGTTCATTCCAACTTCCACCAACTGGACCAGCCTTCGATTCTTCTAAACATCCACAGTTACGTCCAGTAATTTTGGCATATGAAACTCAATGCGCGGCATCGTCGTCAATCTGTATACAGTGCGTAGCCTGGGCGCTGCTAGCTGGGTGGCTCCGTTTCTGGCTCGGCTCGTGAGCGCGCGGGCAAGCGGGTGAGAGCTCAGCGAGCCCCTCGTCCTCGTTTGCATATTTACGCCCGCTGAGAAGCCGGCGGCGCGCGTGTCTTGTCCTGCCATCGAACTTCGAAACAAGGCCAGCACCAACCAGTGCGAGGGAACGTGATAAACGCTTCTCCCGAATGTCGTGGCCCCTTCCATACGACAGCGCGTCCCATTTGCTAAGCCCGCCCGCCCGCGTGCAAGCCAAGTCAAGCCGAGACGGCGCGTGCCGGACACACACCGATGCGACCCTGTGTATACGGATAGAGCGCGTGCCGACGCATACGTTATACCCTAATACGCGTCCGGGATAAGTTCAGGCGCTGCACGGCGGTGTGCTATGTTAGGCGCAAGGTTGTGGGTGTGATTCGCGGCCTCCTCGACCGTATGTTGATTGCTGCGAAGTGGCGGAAATCAGGCAATTGCTCGCCGCATTCTTTAACTTCATCATCGAACTCTCATCACCAGCACCTCACCTTATACAACCTTCATTAACTAACACGGATACAACGAATCACCGGATATAACAAAGCAACTGAATTTTGTTAACAAATGTCCTCGTGCAACAAAAAGTCACACGGTCCTTTGTGGATTTGCCTAAGACGACTGGAAGGCGAAACCTTCTTCTTTTTTTTCCTTTTTTTTCATCTGAATCTTTTGTATTGATCCTTGCCCCGCCCTCTATAGTAGAGACGCCTATGCAATCTGAACTGGCCGGCAATGGCGCGTATACGTTTCCCGTAGGTATGAATTAGGAAAGCGAGCATCCCACGGTCTTGTCATGATCGCCAACACCAGCTCCGTCAGCATATATATATGAGACTCACTTGCCCGACGACATGCAAACCGTAACGATGTATTTATCCTACAGACCGGATTCCTTCACTTTCGCACCTGCGTTTGGAGCAGGCATACATAAGCAAGACCACAGCTATAGGCTTCCAAAGCAACGTCGAACGGCGCCAGTGCTCTTATCGTAACTGGGAATTTCCACAGCGCGTCTCCTCTCGTCACAAATGCCGCCCCCGACTTGCGCGCACGCTCAAAGCTCTCGAATTGCATCTGTGGTGCGTCACAATGTAACTATCGCCGACTAACGGTGCTCCGGGCCGAATGAGCAGTGCATGCACGCACGTTTCCTTGCCGCCGCTGCTTCCAAATCCTCTCGAGTCAGTATATTAAATAAGATCTCACGTTCCGGGCCGCGTTAGAAGAAACAGCCACCCGAACGGACTCTTCCGCGGCCGTATGGGAATGGGACGATCGGCTCACTAAATTCTGTGACATCACTCAACATCAACGAATGCAAAGGCGGGAGTACCCTACGCCACACCCCTAGCTAAATCGGGTCCAGTCCATTCAATGGCGGCAGCTAAAAACACGAACATACACGAACCCCGTCATCGATCGTACACCACACATATCCCGAAGTATACCCAACTATTCTATGCCAGTAGTTTAACATCAGAGCCAGCTTGATCACATCCTATGGGCATTTCCAGCATTAATCAGCAATACTACTGTCGCGACCTCCACTCAAGACCTTCGGGAGCGCTGGCGGACTACGCTGCTCAGTTCGGGACTGGAAAAACAACTCTGGGCGATCCAGCAGGCCGAGGAAGCTGCCAGGAGACACGATGTCTCCGTTAGCTCCTAGATGGGAGCCCATCCCATCAATCTGCAGGAAATTAGTAAAGGTGTTTAGGAGCTGGCTTGCCAGGTTCTTAAGCTCGGACAAAATCCCGCGCCGTAAGCGTAACCTTAGTTCCAGAGGCGACCGCTACAAGTGCAGCTCGCGCGAAAGAGGTCTTCTTCCTCTTGTTCTTCGAGCGCCTTGATGATGATATCAACGCAGGCAAAACGACATATAACATAGCCAACTGTAACATGCGCACGCTCGCGCGAAAGAGAAGTCTTGTTCTTCGAGAGCCTTGATGATGATAATAACACAGGCAAAACCAGATTATCTCCGAGCCAGCTCCTCAATCATCATTCACTTCGTGGATATTAACTCATGTCTACAGGCTTGCACACTAGAGCACTGCACGGGCCCGGGCCGGCCCGAAAGCCCGGGCCCAGCCCGGCCCGCGGGCCGGGCCGGGCCGTCCGAAGCGTTTTCCGGCGGGCCCGGGCTGGGCTCGGGCTTGAAAGTGCGGGCCCGGGCCGGGCCCGGACTTGAAGCTGCGGGCCTGGGCCGGGCCCAGGCTTGAGGCTGCGGGCCGGGCCGGACTCGGACCCGCTCATTAAAAGGCGTAAGTCGGGCTTTCGAGCACACGCGAACGTTATGCACTGCATGGTCTAAGGTATACTGTGCCAAGCTGAAGTGACACGTGCAAAGAGCTGGCTCTTAGTAAAGCTTAGCAATAAAAATAGAAAAACAGTTGAAGTGCTATTTTTTTTCACCAGTATAGATATAGATTGGCACTGTACATTTTCACTAACGTTTCGTCTGCGGGACCAGACTTTGTCAAAATAACAAGTCGTGGTGGGTTTCCTTATAAACACGCCAGATCACGTATATATATATATATATATATATATATATATATATATATATATATATATATATATATATATATATATATATATATATATATATATATATATATATATATATATATATATATATTAACAGCACTAACAATGGACCAGATCACGGTTGTTCCCATGGGAGGAATAAAGATTTCGGTCTCTTATTCGAGGTTGACACATACGGTACATTTCATTTATATTCCTTGGCATTACGTGCCAAAACCACGATATGATTACGAGGCACGTCGTAGTGGCACCGGATCAATTTCGACCACCTCGAGTTCTCTAACGTGCACCTAAAGGTAAGTATATACACGGGTGTTCTTGCATTTCGCCCCCATCAAATTGCGGCCGCCGTGGCCGCGGGAATCGCACCCGTGTCCTAGGACTTGACAGCGAAAGAGCTTAGGCGCTGAGCTACCACCGCGGGCAAAGCAACATTTCGATGCATGTACACACCGAATTTTCCGTCCGATCGCCGCTACAAAGCGCACGGCATCATTAATAATCATCATCAACACTAATATCCTCTAGCGGGCCCGGGTCGGACCTGGTCATGAACAAGCGCGCCCTGGATTAGTTTAGTAATGAACGCCGGGCCCAGGCCGGGCCCGGGCGTGGAACGACGGGCCCGGGCCGGGCTCGGGCTGGGTACGGTCAAGTACGCCCGGGCCCGGGCCGGGCCCGGGCTTGGAACTACGGGTCCGGGCCGGGCTCGGGCTGGGTTCGGTCATGTACGCCCGGGCCCGGGCCGGGCCCGGGCTTGGAACCACGGGCCCGGGCTGGGCTCGGGCTTCATAAAGCGGGCCCGGGCCGGGCCCGGGCCGTAAAATCTGGCCCGTGCAGTGCTCTATTGCACACACATCGCGTAACTATCCCTCAGTTTAGGTCATTTCCTTTAAGGACAGACGCACCTAAGCGCAAATTACGGCCAGAATAGTATTATACTGTTTATATATTTTTTTTATCCAGAACGTTGTTAGATGAACAGGTGTACGCTCAATACGGGATATACTGCAGCGCCTCTGGGCAGTTCCTGAGCGAAATTTTAACGCACTGTTTAGCCGAAATCTGAGTGCAATCCCAGGTTGACCACGGTGGTTAGCGTGGCTTAGGTTGCTTTGCGGGCTTGATCACGACGTTTGGTGTGATGGGACGTCATGATCAGTGCTCTAAATCATTCCCCGTAGTAACCGCGTGTAGCGCATCATTGCCGACTCAACTGGAAAACTGTCCGTCCGTTCGTCTCTCTGTCATTCGAGACGATCATCGCCGTAGAGAAATAAATAAGTAAAACTTGAGACAGCTTCGAATTAGTGGTGCCAAGCCTGGACTAACAGCGGAGCTTGGAGGCCTTGCTTGTTTCTCTCTCTTTGTTTTCCCCTTTCTTTCTTCCTCTCTGTTCTGTCTCTTTTTCTTTCCATTTCTTTCTTGCTCTATTTTTTTCTCGCTCTTTATATCTTTCTCGATCCTTGCTTTCTCTTTATTTCTTTCACGTTCTTCCTTCTCCTTCTTTCTCTCTTCCTTTCAATGATATGCTTTACCCTCTCCCCTCCTTATTCCCTCCTCCTCACTTTCGCTTCCCTTTCCCACACAAAATGTACTTTTGGGCTAGTTGGTTCATAATCGTAGTAGAACAGCGCCGGCGAAAACAACAGACCAGACGAGGTTACGTGTCCTTCTCCTCGTCTGGTCTGTTGTTTTCGCCGGCGCTGTTCTACTACGGTTTCCCACACACTTGCTGCACTTACTATACAAGGATATGTTATGATCTGCTAGCGTGCCTGGATAGCCTTGATGTTATACCATGCTCGCCTTCGGAACGCGGGTTCGAATCCCGCCTCGTCGAGAAACGTTTTTCGCCAAGAATTTCTCTTTCTCTGTGTCGGTTCTCTCATCAATCAGAGTTATCAGAATCGGCGCACGTGTTCTGGGAGCCCAGCAGAAGAGGACGAAGAGGAAGAAGAGGATGAACACAGCGCGTTTAGGTTCATGATGATGATCGTTTTCTGTTGACAGATTGCAACCAACGGCTGGCGTAAACAGCGCCGCTGTTAAAGAGAAATGATTTTTATTGGAGGGACTGGGTTCGAACCCGAAACCACACCCTCCGAAGTCGAGCGTTTTGACCACCCCAAAACCGGTTGTATTCTAGTTGAGCCATCTATCAGAGACAACTGCACAGCTATCCCATGGTAGAGTACGAAGTGCTCGAAGTCGTTTCTTTTGTTTTTTATTTAAACCTGCGAGGCAGTTTAAGGGACCGCCCTGTCTTCGTCTCATGTCTCGCGTTGACGTCACGCAGGTCCCACGTTTGATACGCATGATCCGAGCAGGCTGCGTGTTTGGAACGCCAGCGCTCGCTTGCCCGTGGACGCCAGCGTTGCCGAAGGGCTAATTAAGCTTCTGTGCGATCCAGCGAAGCGACAGCGAAACGCCAGCGCCGGGAGTTAGACGCACCACGCTCGCAGCAGCAAACAGTAGAAAAACAGTAGAAAGGAAACCATTGAACAGAAAATAGCTACCTAATCGCAAATTAAATCACATAATCGCAACAAAAGAACAGCAAATATTACATACCCCCCCCCCCCGCCCCCCGAAAGTAACAGACAATTTTAAAAGCACATAAACGCCAGAAAATACCAGAAAAGAGCACGTAAGCACAAGATCAGCTGCGTTGTCCTACCTCGCGAACCGGTGATGGCTTTGTCCATTTTGTAGGGACAGATGCATACAGCCCACTCGTAATAGAGTACAGAGTAATCAAGACAGCTTACATATTTTTCTAAGCACAGATGTTCTTCAGAGCAAGAAACCACCTGAACACAGAGACAGCTGACTATACTCTCACGTAGTACTCCCAATAGTTTAGTTTTTTCAGAGCAGAGCTGTGATAGGCGAGGTTTGCCGTGTGTCGTAGATAGAAGATTATCACCGTCATGAACCGGCTCGCGCTCAATCACCGCCCAAGCATTCTGTACGGATGGTTAACACGAAATGCTGAAACGCGCCCAGCCCCTCTGCTGTGACCCATGGCCTCGCGCGACTAAGTGCAAGCTGCGCATTTTTTTTTTCTAGAAATAGTCACAGATGTTCTCTGCGTTGTTTTCGGGCAGTCAGGTACAGCTGCATACAACTCTTCCATGGTAGAGTACGTAATACACCAAGTAGTTTTCGACGATGTCTAAACAAATACGTTCAGTATACTCAGGTACTGAAACGCGACAAGTTAGGGCTATGTAATGCACGTGCTTTCGTTGCCACCGTCTTCAGTTTGTGTTACATCGGCGTAATTTCTACTCGGGCATTCACATCAGAGCCAACATTGCCTTTAACGGCCAGATCCGTTGCGATATGACGCAGTTATCTCTGTAGCAATTGCGCATACCAGTAGTTATACTAAAAGTTTTCATGTCGTCTTTATATCCGTGAGCAGTGTATACGTGCATAACCTCTACGACACCGCTGTACACACGATAGTGTTTACTGGGCCAGCTAAGTACAGCTCTTTTACATAGTAGTGTACAAATTACTCTAAATTGTTTATATTTTTTAAACACATAGGTGGTCAAGAACTACGTGGGCGCTTCTCGTGTCAGTATTTAGGTATTAGGGATGGCCGCATTGGGCCCTTCCTTAGTAGACTACGCAGTACCCTCCATCGATCACATTCTGCTATAAACACTTGAGTGCGTTTACTCTACATCGTCGTTTACCGTGCTGTTACTTCAAACGACAGCTGACCAATCTCCCATGGTAAAGTCAAGGTAAAGTACACACATAGTGTAACTCGCTTTCATTCTTAGAGCGAAGCTAGCATGACTAGTCTCCCGGGATTCATCGCGTCCGTACACATAAAAACCATTCCACGAAAGCGCCAAGTGGCTATTTCCGTTGAATTTACGCATGCAAGTGCAAAACATTATGCTCGGTTGTTTTAAATGCTTGGCTAATTACAAAATAAAAGCTGCGTTTTGCCGACGAAAGCGTTATCGTTGCCTTGGTATTGTTTATGTTGTCTCCACGGAAATGAGCCATGCCTTTTAAGGTGTCATCCTATAAAACCAGGAAGACAAACATGTGCTTTTGACAGTAAATAGATCCGTACTCAGTGAGCTCAAACGCATAACGTCGCATACCTTCTAGTTAGGGGTGTGCGAATATTCGAAAGTTCCGAATATTCGTCGAATATTACATTCGAAATATTCGTATTCGATTCGAAAATCGTGTATTCGAAAAGTTTCGAATAATCGATAATTTCGAAAATTCGAATATGCGATTCGATTATCATGCATAAAATAACTCGTCTTCCACATTTATGCTGTGTTCGTATAGCTAAAAACGTTGCCGAGAGGAGCGATAAACATCGTAAGTACACGGAGGCACGATATCTGCCTGCGACGAGCGCCCCAATACGAATGATTTATTGCTGGTGCATCTCCGACGTGCAGCGCTGTTGGCGATTATGTAACCGTACATTTTCTATAATATGCGGCCGTAACGTGCCGCACTACCGCTCGTTCACTATGCGGGACCACTTCTGCAGAAAGACAGTGACCCACGTGACTGGTGGCGGACTGTAGGCACCTTCAGATACCCCAGTTTGGCAAAGCTTTGCCCCAAGTAACTCCCTATACCAGCCACTTCTGTTCCAACTTCCAAGCGAGCATGCCTTTTCAGTGGGAGGGGGGGGGGGGTTGTCTCTGTTAGAAGGGAACGCCTGCTGCCTGCTCATGTGGAGCAACTCATATTTCTTCATGATAACATCTAGTCATTACTTTCATTGTGCCGTGATATTTGATTGTGTTGTGATGTGCATTCTGCTATCCTGGACATTGTGTTCTAGAGATAGCAGTGTACGTTGTGTTGCCAGTCAGGCTGTTAATGTTTTTTTTTTTTTAAATAGCTACATGTTAAATACAATATTGTTACTGTGGAGGCATTTTTCCTTTGATATTCGATATTCGATTCGATATTCGAAGGTGGATATTCGTATTCGATTCGTATTCGAAAAATTTGATATTCGAACACCCTTACTTCTAGTCGATAGTCATAGGTTTACCGCTTTCACGGTATAGTACATAGGACTCTAAATCGCCAAACATACTTCTAAAGACACATCTTCTTAGGCAAAGCTTCATACTGCTCTCCCATGGTATAGAGTACTCTGATTCGTTTCGTTCTAAACACAAGCCGCCTAGCGACTGGTTTCGTTTACGTTGTGACATCCCTATGGCAAGGCCACGCATACGTCGGGCCACTCTCGAAGAGCAGCGTCAACACTATGGTACAGAGCACCTAATTGTATTGCTGTCAATCACTGGCGTATCCAGGAAAGCTGGGGAGAGGGGGTTCAACCCCCTTAAATGTTTTAATTTTGCACGTGTATACATTACACGCACACATAGAAACGCACACACGAACATGCATAAAGTATGGTTGAGCTCCCCCCCCCCTTCCCCCCCGGGGTAAACTTCTGGCTACTCTACTGCTCTCAATCATTTCACGAAGTGCATTGTTCAATCGTTCCCGGCTTTGTCACATCGGCCTATCGAATCAGGTGAAAGCACATGCAGCTTCGCTGGGCGACTGCCTTTACAGAGTTGACTGGAGCCCATTTGATTCTGAGCACAATTTCGGTGGTGGAATACGTGTACGTGTTGCCCTGCGCGCCTCGACAGAGAACTGTGGCCCAACATATGTAGTGCGTACGTTATAAATGTATAAATGGTGGAGGAACCTAAGGCGCTTCTCGGGTCAGTCTTATACACCACCCTCATGCGCTATAAAACTTCGCTTTGCCATTTGCTTTTTGTTATAACTTTTGGCGACAAATCCGCGTGGGGTGCCCTGCGCGAGCAATGAAGTGTGGTGTTACATGAGCAGCGTGCACATGTGAGCTGTCCAAGTGCAGAAGGAAACCATGAGCTCTTGCACCCGTCAACATCGTGCTAGGTATTCACGTGAAATTGTCACATTTTTAAGTCTTCGGTATACGATGGCCAACTCATTCAAAAATGCGTTTTTTACTTGTTGTGCAGTTTCCTTAGCTTCAGGCCAAATTGATTTGTTACTTATACCTCATTTCCGGTACCATACGTTATGGTACTGTCATAATCCATCAGTCATGATAAAGGAAAGTCACATTTCATTCATAAGTAGTCTCCAAAACTATTCCGGATGGCAATGCCCAATTTTAAAAAAAATTGGCACACGTTTTAAGCTGTACATACAGCTAACATTTCTAGCCGTCTACATTCATTACAGTAAGGAATGAAATATCTGGCGTACTAATTCACGTCTCAGTGCTGAACATTGAAGAACGCCGTCAAGGAAGGATCCATTGCCAGCGGCGAGCATGAAGATTTTTCCCGAAATTACAATTCACGTTCTGTTCACAATTAAATGTGGGGCACGCGACAGAGAAAAACATAGTCCTTGATGCATGCGATATACGGGCGATAAGTCCAGCCATTGGGTGAGGACCGTACCTTGCTAAAATATGGCAGAAAAGAAGGACAGGTTGTTCATTACAAGCAACATGGTGCTGTGGGAGAAAAGAGGGTTAAGAAATATAAGGACAATCTGAAACGCCCTCTCGCTGATACACCCTACACAAATGGAGAGATGATCGCGTTCTCTTTGACAGTCTCTCGCTCTTCAAGAGGCGTGCTCGTGAAAGCCGCATGCCGAACAAGAAGCCAAAGACAAAAAACCGAGACAACAAAAGCCAAGCTATATAAATAACAAGAAAGCCATGAAGAGATGACAGGTCCCACCAGGCGCCGCGGACAATCCAGCGGAGCTGTCGGCTCTATAAATGGAACAGGACGCGGCGCTTATGAAGCAGGCCATGAAGAACCGAATGACCGAGACAAAGACGTAGTCGAAGCCATGGACAAAGCCGCTTTTGTTTTTGTTTTGTCTTGTGCTCTCTTTTCTGACTTTGTGCGTCGTCAGAATGCATTTGCTTCGTGATTTTTTATGGCAGCAGACTTTGGAACAGATGAAGCGCGAACTGGAGTTTCGAGAAGACACGACTGGCCCCGTGAACGATCACGTGTTCACGTCCCTTGAAAGATCGGGGCTTGCATCTGCACGTCGTAGGAGTTCCAGATGAAGAAGACTAAAATGATCATAAGGAAACGAAGACACGATAGAAGAGTAGACGAAAAATGAGCAGACGATGGAAAAAGAGCAGACGAAACATGGGCAGACGATAGAAGAAGACCAGATGAAAGATGGCCAATAGATAAAAGAGCAGACGAAAGATGAACAGGCGATCGAAGAAAACACGAACACAAACCGGTATATGAGTGGTCGTGAGACAACATAAGACAAGCGGGGGAGCCGCCATGATGTGGAAGTGGATGATGACGGCTGTAGGCGAGCCATTGAAATGCAGACGACGGGCGTTATAATAGGTGCAGGGTGAAGCTATAGAGGCGCGTCTGCAAATACGGGGTCAAACAGATGAGCGATGCGCGCCGCAGGTAGCGGATGGGAGCGTGCAAAACAATGGAGGACGCATATATGGTACACCTAACCGGCATGTTCGCAGCGTCTGGTACTACGGTGTCTCTCGAACAACGTGATCGTTCTTGTTTTTTCACTCATGAGCGGCGTGGGAAACGTTGCTCCCCACTCGTGAGCAGCTTAATTAATGTGAATGGCACGCCGACGACGTGAGAGGTGCATACGTATACTGGGGGATCAGTGAGACGCTCTTGAATAACGAAAGGGCGCGTAGAGGTCACGAGAAGAAAAGCCGTGCGCACGCATAGCTTGCGTTCCGTGTGTCGCCCATGGAATGGACGCAGTCCCGAACAGCCGTATGGGGCGTTTGAAAGTGTGAAGACATCGTTCAGCGGATCAAATTCCTGGGGATCCGTCGTCCGCACTTTCTAGCCCAAATGCGGTAGCGAAGCCTTACGAGAGGGAGAGCATGGGTAAAGCTAAGTGGGTGAGAGGGAAGCCTAGTGTAGCGAGTTGAGCTTCGTGGAGAAAGGGTGGTGACAGGGAGAGGGTAAAGTTGGTAGAGAGGTGGAGAGCAAAGGCGAAGCTATGGTGGGGGTGGGGCAGGTGGTGTGGAGAGGAGGAGACAGCAGGAGCCCGACTGGCTGTGACGGTGAAAGCAGTTGGCCAATGGCGGCATGCGCTAGAGCACACGTGGTGATGGTGAGAGAGGAGGAAGAGTGCGCCCAGCGTTGGCGAAAGCGGAGGAGAGGTGCGCTGATGCCACCAGCTCAACTTTTTTCTCAACCTTCGCGATGTTAAGTCAGTTGAAGCTGCGTATAATCTATTTGTACCATGGAACTACAAGAGAGTATAGGCGAAGGATTATAAGCGAACTATAACCAGTGTCTACAACATCGCTTACAGGGCGTCTTTTGCTGATGAACAATGTGCAGTGTAAACGCTTACGTAGACCGCACACACGACCGATAAGTTTCATACTATATTATATAGGTTCACTTCCTTCTACCTTGTAGAAGGACGATTATGCATATAACCATGATAAAAGCAGTTCATAAGGTAACCCAGCATCTGTCTAAAAGGTTTGTAGACTACATCAATCTATTCATATAAGCGCTAAGAGTTCGTTGTATGTAGTGTGCGAAATAACACTCTCCAAATGACAGCTTATGTTCTGGCGTCGCATGCGCTCACAAATATCACCGCAACACTCAGAAGCGCGTACCCCCTAGGCGTTCCGTATGATTGTGATCGAGCCAAACAGCCACCAGAACTAACAAGCGTGAATCTTGCAGTGTACAGAGCACCGTTTCCCATGCCAACAGTAAGGCCGAACTGGCTGTGTCAAAATCTGGCCACGTGTAGGTATACAATGCCGTAGCAACTACAACCACTATGCGCGACTTCCGAATATCGAGAGATCTTATCGCGACGGCCGCATGGGACGTCCTGCCACGGAAGCTGGCGCAGCAATATGCAGTTGCGCGAGATATGCGACGTATACCGGAGGGAACAACACGTTGATGGCACACTTTATACCAGAAGGAATTTACCAATATACCAGCGTCGCGTCAGCGGGAGATTCCAGCGAGCTATACCAGCGGAGCCAGGCGCATATCCAGTAATGCCATCTAGGACGATAACCGGAAGATTCAGCGTAGAGGGCTGAGTGTTTTCTTTCGCCACAAGTGATAAGCACAACGATGTTTTTGAAGAGGTTATAAGGCCTAGGCCAGCAAGAACGCGTGCCAAACACGGGACGATATGAGTCGACGATGTAGGTCCGGAAAACGGCCAGAAAATAGGAGGACGAATGTTGCATGCGAAGCCGGTATACGTCAGTTGCCATGTAGAAGTGCAAACGCATCCGAGTATGCACCGAACGCTAATGCAAGCGAGGGTGCGTAGGCAGATAAAAAGCATTGCACAGTAGCTTGCATCACCTCGCTCTTAGCAGACGTACGTATTATGCGATTTCGAAACAAGCAGCGTGTCGTCTGCTTTATGGCCTGAGAGAAAGCCGCGGCAAATGGCAAGTTATATTTGCACACCGCTCAAGTGGCAGTATTAAATGCAGTGCCGACCTCCGAGACGAGAGTTTCGCCACGATCTCGTAAATTTAAGCTCTAGCCGAGTCAAGTCGCGTGCCGAGCCATATAAGTGCCCCACAAGACTATAACTATGGCGAGAATCGAAAACAGGACGAGAAAGAGTGTCTGGTTCTGCGAGCGCGTGCAGTCGCGTCCGTTTCGGTCGGCTCCGGTTTCCGCGGCGCGTACGCAGAAGAAAACGCTAGCCGAAAACCGTGTAGCCATGCTTGAGTTACAGAGCATACGATCCGAAGCCAATCCGAAGATCATTGACATCCATGCGCAATTGATATACGAGACTACCGAGAACAGTTAGGCAGACGGTGACGGGAAACCTTGAAACGTGGCCAGAAAGATACATACTTACATTGAAATTGTATTACACGATTTGTGTGCTACATACACCAAAACAAAAGGTGTCTGGGTCTGGTGGAAAATTCACAGTAAAGTGCATGTAGACGCGTGTGTGAAGCGACTTATTGACGTTTTCGGCCGGGGTCCGGCCTTCATCATGCCGGACCCCGTCCGAAACGTCACACGCGCGTCTTCTGTGCTTGAGCTACAGCTGCGGTCGTCCTCCCGTCCACTTCATCGGGTATTTATGTGCATCTAAATCTGGGAGGTCAGTTGGTAGAGCATCGGACGCGTTATCCTACGGTTGCAGGTTCGATCCCTGCCAGCGGCAAGTAGCCTTTTCGTCCACTTTAATTTATTCACATTTATATCGTGATTACTACAAATAACGTCCCCTATACCCTCCTCGGTTTCATTTGTCTGTGGGCTTTCATTAAGGCGGTGTCTAACAAAGAAAAACAAGCCTTTAATTTCATATCTGTTGGACTAGTCTATCGAATAAACTCTAATTGGCTTCGGGACCGCGGCTGTCGCTAGTTGGTCTGCAGCGCCGCGTCTTATGCTACACAGCAGCTGCGCGGCTCGCGTCCGTAAGTCACGTGCCAAAAAAAGGAAAAAGTTCACCCACGGCAATGGTGGGGTTCCAGATCTTAACGTACGACAAGAAAGGGGCGAACTGTTTGCCATCGCGGACAACACCAGAGGTCGTAAAACAGGATATATCTCAGGCGCGCCAACTTACCTACTACAGAAGCCGAAGATGGAGAGAGAGAGAGAGAGGGAGGGGTAGGATGCTGGGAAAACAAAAATAAAAATGGCGCCGACCTGATCCTTTGCTCTATCCCGGATTTCGCAAAAACGTGCGGCCGAGCTGTACAGCGGTCATGATCAAGCGCGCAATCACGTTGACACCGAAACAACGGCAATAAAGAAAGAAAATGTAGAAGGACTCCTTAGGGGGGCCGACGCGAGCGCGCATACTAACGAGATATGGTTTTGTGGCGAGGACTCTTAACGGCGGCGTCCAAGGACAGCCGTCGCCAGCGGCCAATAGAGGACGCCGGAAATCGGTGACGTCACCTCCGAAGGGCACGAAAGCGCGCGCGCGACGTCTCCGCGGGCAGCAGCGAATTGCGTATCTCCCGAGGCTATACATGAAGGGACCGAAATGGAAACATGAAGGAGACGTTGATACTTTAATTGATGCAGGAAGTCCGATTATACGAAACATAATACAGACAGAGTTGCTCTGCGATAGAACAGAGCACTTCGTCGGAGCTATGCTTCTAAGTGAGAGCGATGTTTAAGCGTAGATGACGTGAGACTGCATAGGGCCTTGGCAGGTCAGCAGCCTCACTTTAGTAACGTAAGCACAACTGCATGAGGCACGGTCGGTGGGAAAGCTTCAAGAGAAGTGGTTATTGCGTAATAGCTCAATTCATGCAAGAAGTGGCTTCGAAGACTTAGAAAAATTGTCAATAGAACTGAGCGATCGGATTACACGGAGAAGTCAAACCTCTGCACGGAGCACACGTCGGCAACACGAACGGAACACACTCACGACAAAGCAATATTTCTTGTTTACGGCTCACTCGGACTCACCGGAAGTTCGGTGCGGCCGGGCACTTGGAAATCAGACTTGTCGATATACTGCTTAGCGAAAGACTTACTCAGAGTCGCCAAATTTTCGCTCGGCCTGGCTCGCTCGAGCTCGCTCACAATAGCTCTAAGCTAGATTCACTCGGACTCAGAGTCACCGAAATTCTGTTGAGCCAGTTTCAATCTGACTCAGATTCGCCAAAATACAGCTTAGCCCAGACACACTCCGAGTGGCCAAAATTAGACTACCGCCGGGCTCACTCAAACTCACTCGCCAAAATTCTACTCAGCCAGATCCCCTCGGACTCATAGGCACCAAAATTGTACTCAGCCAAATTCACTCTGACTCAGACTAGCCAGTGCTCTACGCATCCAGTTTCACTCAGTCTGGGAGTACCAAAATTCTGCTGAGCCGGATCCACTCGGACTCAGACGCCGAAATTCTGCTCAGCCAGATCTACTAGAACTCAAGAGCCAGCGAAATTCTACTCAGCCGGATTCACTCAGACACCGACTCATCAACACTCTGCTTTGCCAGTTTTACTCAGACTCAAGAGTCACCAAAGCTCTGCTCAGCCAGATGCACAGTCACCAAATTCTACTCAGACAGATTCACTCATACACCGAGTCACCAACGTTCAGATTCACTCAGACTAGTGGGTGACAAAAATTCCACTCAGTCAGATAAGCTCGGACTCAGGGACACTCAAAATTCTGCTCAGCCAGAGTCACTCGGACTCAGCCGCCAAAATACTGCTTAGCCACATTCACTCATACCCAGACTCTCCAAAATACTGCTTAGCCAGACTAATTCAGAGACGCCCAAATTCTGCTAAGCCGGGCTCACTCGCTCGCCAAAAAACAACTCATCCAGATCCATCCGGACTTACAGCCACCGACATTCTGCACAGCCGTGCTCACCTTACTCACTTCTGACCAGCTGTGCTCGCCTTATTCAGCGTGTCCGAAATACTACGCCGTTAGGGTTAATCAGTAAGACTTTTGTTGGGCAGGCTACTTGGTACATAGCATTCAAGGAGAGATCTTCAGCGCAAATCAAGGCACCAGTGCCAGTGCTTGTATCTTCTATTGTTAGTGGTCCGTCTTGATTTGCGCTGAAGTTCTCTCCTTAAATAGGTTTGCTCAGTCTCAGAGTCGCCAGAATTCTGCCCCTCTTGGGGGGCACCGGATTCGTCGAAGTATCTATTCAGCCAAACTCGCTCACATTCGCGGAAGTTCTACGCAGGTGGGCTCACTCGATCTTACACATTGAAATTAGGCTCAAGACAGATTCACTCAGTCACCAGAATTCTGCTAAGCTAAATTCACCCACACTCCGGCTCGAAGAAGTTCTATATACTCAGCCGTATTCACTCATAATCAGTGTTAGCGTAATTCTGTTCTGTTTTAACGGTTTTGCTGTAGAGAGATTGACGTTTCTATAACCTCGACCACTCCATTTATACACGTTCTGCAGCCAAACAAAAAAAAGAGAGAAAAATGTGGTTACCCGAAAATAAGAAATGAGCAAGTAAAGAAAAAAAAGACACATAGCAAACTGAAACAAGTAATTCTGTTCAGCCACGCTCGCCGCACTCTGACTCGCCAAAATACTAACTCGGTCACACTTCTTGAGAATCAGAGTCGCCTAAATTTCTAGACTCCGACGGGCTCACTTGAACTTCGAGTCACGAAATCAGTGTTCGAACAGGCTCGCAAGTCGGTCTCAAGAAGTTTACCAACCTATCGTACCGAGCGTACCGCACCTTGAACACGTGGCAGCGGCACTCGTCTGATTTTGTCTTCCCGGGCTGAGTTTTTACATTCATTGTAGAATTTTATGTAAAGACACCCAGTTAAAGTACCCAGTTATTGTATGAATTACAAAAACTCCCAAGAAACTTGTTATATTTGAGTCCTGTTCACAAATGTATATTTATGTTTCAATCATATCGAGATTTACTTATGCGATCTTGTTAAGGTTCCCAACGCAATGCTTTGTGATACTGTTGATGAGAGAGATAATATTTGATGAAATTCCCGGACATGTTGGCCTGGTTTATCGCCCGGCTTGCTACTCCAGGTGTCAGGTGATTACTGTGGTATATACAATGATCACATGTACACGCAAATAGTACGCATACAGTCACAAACACACATAAATACACAAAATAGGCATTCGCAGGCTCCTATAACGTAGTCTTTGCGATACTGTCGAGCAGTTCCCAACGGATCGTTTTGCGATACTGTTGAGAAGTTCCTAACGTAGTGTTGTGCGATGCTGTTAAGAAGTTCCCAACGAAGTTTGCGATGCTGTTGAGAAGTTCCCAACTTAACGTAGTGCCTTTCGATACTGTTGAGAAGTTCCCAGTGTATATAGTGTTTTGCGATACTGTTGATAGTTACCAACGTGGTGTTTGCGATACTGTAGGGAAATTCCCAACGGAGTGTCTTGCGATACTGTTGGGAAGTTCCTAACAAATTGCTTCCCGGTGCTCTCGAGAGGTTACCAACTTAACGTAGTGCTTTTCGATACGTTTGAGAAGTTCCCAACGTAGTGCTTTGCGATACAGCTTAGTGTGCCTTTCGACCGGAAAGCTACTGGACACACCACATCGCTTATATTCGCAGACTTTTCCTGTTACAGCACTAATGAAGTTTCGGTATTGACGGCATTGTTCATCTGTCATCCACCGTTCTTACATGCCGAGTCTGCTCGGCGAACCTAGAGCTCTGTCGCTGAGAATGAAAAGTCGTCGGTTCGGACCCTGGCAGAATAGAGGCCCTGATTACGACGGCGGCGTAATAACAATGTAAGAATGCGAACTCCTCGGTCAAGGGGCTGCTATAGGGGGCGTTCAACCTAATCGATTAACATAGACCAACAAATCAATGAGCCGCCTGTTTGCGGAGCGGACCTCTCACGTGTAAACACCGTATACACAATTTATATAAAAATAGGTATTGTTTATTTTAAAGGAAGCTAGATTTGTCATTAATGTCTTCGGACATTATGTATAGCTAAAAGGCTTGTAGGAATCAACAGTGCGCTATCGAAGTAAACTGATCAAAGAAAAGAACTGCACATAGAGTACAAAGCATGTGTATGATTTCAAGAGTTCCATGCCTACCAAATTTAATCAATTAATTTCTAAGCAATCGAAATGCGTAAAAGCATAGTCAGTGAATAATGCGCTGATTAACTACGATTAAGGTTTACCTACAGCCAACCTAAGTGACAGATTAGGTCAGTTCCCATCATACTGAACAGGGCAGGTGCGCGCAATTCAGAATATAGAATCGAAAACAATATGTTATCAGTCATCTTTGGCTCTAAAGCTCACCTATATCCCACCGTCTGCCAACGATCGCGTGCTAATTGGCACCATGCAATTGGCACGATCTCAACTAAAGATAATTTGCACCGTTTTACCGATCGACGAGACTGCCTTCATAATTAGTCCACTTGATTACAGTCGTTCTTTTCGATTAAGCCTATTGTTCAACACTTGACGCGTGATACAAATCGATCGAATGTCTCCGATGACGTCACTATACGAGCGTAATTTGCGTTCTGGGACCTGAACAACTTTATCAAATCAAACGTCCTGGGCGAGTTTCCGCGGCCCGTTGTCACCCAACAACCGTCGACCTAGAATCAGCGAGATACGATATCTACGAAGTCGGGCACCCTCAGTGTCGCGTTTTCACGCAATTAGACCGCATGACGGCTTTTCCGAAGACCTTCAAGTCCAAAGGTATCGGACGAAAGATATTGTCTGCCTCAACAACAACCGCGAAGGGTCTTTTCCGCTGCGCCGTAATATGACGTCTGATCGTTGGTCTGATGTCTGGAGGTCGCCTAGATTACTGTTACTTCGTAAACTTCCCAGCCGAATCACGATACAGCCTATAATGTCATTGAAAACAAGAACCTTACGCGATCTCTAAAGTCCAATCGACTCTATGGATCTGTCCACTTTTGCTAAACTAGCTGAACCAGGAAACATCTACAGCATTCAAATTAGCTATGACGTGGAAGAAAGCAAACAGGTCTGGTGCTATGAAAGAGTCTGTAATGGGCGACTCATTTAAACCTCGTAATTTGTAAAAGAATAACCACGACACTAATTTTTCGTTGTAGCACAACTGAACCCTTGCGCTATTTACCGATTTCCTTCCAGCGAAAATCGCAGTGTTGTCAACAACTGCGTAGATTGTCCACTAACCTCAACAGAAGGATCCTCCGGACGCCTTGCCAGGTATCCAAACGGTGGGAAGAGCTCAACTTAACACAACGAACACTTCGGCGTCAAATCCTCGCACTTCGACCGCGCAGCACAACTTCTCGCATCACGGCACACAAAATACGAATGCACAGTTCATTATTCGACGACACGATGCCCGAGACTCCTTGACCGAGCGAGTGGCAGCGGTAGTTCCGGGAGCCGAAACGTCCCGCAGACGTTCTCCGAAACTTCCGTTTTGAAACTAACACTGTAGTCGTTAAGAACGTTTATTCGTCGTTTTGCAGCGGTGAGCCACGGGTGATGAACTTGCGGAAACGTCCGGAGGTTTCAAGCTGTCGTGCACGAAAAGCGCAGCACACACACACGCATACAAGTAAAGGCACCGAGCGCCGAGCGTCGTCTGCTCGCGGCCGAGAGGCTGTCGTCTGCTCCGAGCGATGGCGAGAGAAAGGGTAAAACGAGAAAACGCGAGAGGGTGAGGAGGGTGACGAAGCGCTGTTGCCAGACGTGGAGCGCCGGGTTGCTGTTGTGCAGCGTCGTCTGCTCCGAGTGATGAGGAGATGGTGGAGAGGAGGAAACGAGAAAACGCGAGAGGAGGAGTGACGCGGCGTTGCCAGACGAGGAGCGGGAAACGTCCAACATTGGTGTCACCTTATCACACGCGTCAGGCCGGCGGCGGCGGCGGGCAAACAACGAAAATAATGAACGCACAAAAAAGAGAGTGCGGTGCACTTGAAGAGCGGGTCGAAGCAGAAACCCGTTTTCTTTTATGGCGTTTTCGCTCGTACCGTTTGGCCACTGCACGCACGGACTAGCCGTTCGACTTGATCTTGTAAAGAGGAAACTCTACTACGTCGGGCTCGATTCCGATGTACGTACATATATATGCATACTGCCATAACGTGCCGAGAATGTTGTGGCACTCATTTTAATCAGCTGCTGCAGGAATATATCCTAATTTCTTCCCATAATAAAGGGATGAGTCAAAACAGAACAATGTTTCAGGTATATTCAGTTATACCAATTCAGTTGGAACATTCAGCTAGACAACAGTCCTTCTTTTTTGTGGGGGGAGGGGGGACACATTTTGCAGGAAAATCTATGAGTTTGGAAGGCAACCATGAAAACTTCCGCACGCTGGAGCGTTTAGAGTGAGTGTTACGGCTACTTGTTACACGGAAGGTTAAATCGTTATTTCCTTCGTAACCATGAAATGATGAGTCGTGCAAAACCAGATCGCTCAATCAGTATTTTGTAACAAGCACTTCATGAACTAGTAATCGTTAGCTCAACTAAAAATTGTAACCAGTGTGTCGACTAATCGCGTCTGGTAAATAACTCTTGAACTAACGTAAGTGTTACAGCTGTTACTGTTGTACAACTGTTGTACAGCGGAAACTGTTGCAGCAACCACTATAGCTAGTGTAATCATCGTAACAAGTGGTCTATACGCAGAATACGTACTCAGGGACTGCGTCCTCGAAAAATTGGGCTTAGGATTGAAAATCAGAGGAACAAAGTTAACAACAAGTAAATACATACGGCACTAGAATAATAGCAGGAAGCATGCAATAGTTCAAATGACTCATTCCGAAGGTTTAGGAATAAATCGAGATGGCTGGCTTTTTGATCAACGTAAAAAAAAGGTTACAACCGATGAAGCGCAGAGCATTCACATATTTAACGGTGCGATAGATCTTGTAGAACACTGGGTTTTCCTACGAATCCGGAAAAGAGGCTAACGTTAGTTCTGCAAAAGAAATAAAATGGATAATAGTATCGGGAAAGATGACTGTAGGTAGAATTTCAAAGATTGCGGAAGACAAAAGTTGTCTGCTTCAGAACCAATTTCATCTTGTGGACGCCCAGGTCTTTCGCGTGGCAGTTTGTTGATGCGAGTCGTGGGCTTTCACGTCCGTAGCTTCAGTCACGGGCCTTCATGAACCATGGAAAGCCTTCATGAGTCGTGGTCATCCATGAGTCGCGGGCCTCCGTCGTAGTGCGTGGATGGGACTGGTGACCCGCCAGACGGATTAATTAAGCATATCTGCAGTGCATATTGTGCTGGGCGGTAGGTCATTCTAATCGAGAGGGGTAGCAACTCCTTTCTAGAATGTGGCACGGTATTCAAATGGCTAACGCAGGCAGACGTCGCTGTACAACGGCAATGCTTATACTCCACAGCACATAGGGGATTATGGCGGCACCCAGGGAGCCTTCCTTGAAAAGGTGCATAGACATTTTCACAGGAGAGAAGAAACACCTCCTTTCTGGACTGCGGCACGGGAGTACAAAGGCTGACGTCACTTTCTGGACAGCTCATTTTTGGGTGGTCACGCCTACAGCCCAGAGGGGATTATGGCGGTGCCCAAGGAGCCTTCGTTGAAAAGGTGTATAGGCCGACAAATTATAACTCGGTACTTACGAGAATTGAAAAATCAAAGTTGGTATCAGCTATCTAAGTTTGAGTACGAGACCTATAGCAGTCTGTGCGTGTTTACTACTAGTACGCTTGAGGAAACCAACCGGTAATACGGCCACCTGATTATCACTTCGTACGTAAGCATTACGGAAAACGTACAGAATGCCAGTGAATGAGTGGACTACTTGTAGAACTGTTTTTTTTTTAGCGCGGAGGAGAACTGGATCAGGTGAAAGAAGAGCAGAAACGGAACGGGGACAGAAGTACTCCTCTTCAAGTCCGTCTGTTTTATTTTGACGAACGCGTTAACGTGTAGCTGTTGTCAACTAACAGCAACAACAACGAAGGACAGATAAGGCGGGAAGGCAGATTGAAGGCACGGATTAGGCTGGTGTCAGCGGAGATAAGAGCGGAGTAGTGCTCGTACGAAGGCGCAATAAGAAAGGCGGGTTTCAGGACAGAAGCTACGCGATACAGAAGCAGAAGGAAAACAGAAATGAAGCAGACGACGCCTTTTTTTTTCGAAACTGGAACCAGAAGCGCATTACCAGAAGGAAAGAGAACACCGCGGAGCACTATATGGGGCTATCCAGTGAGGGGGCGCTGCTGGCGATTTAGGAGCGAGTCTTGTCCCGAAAGTCGAACTTGATACAGTTTCAGGCCGCACGATCAAGTTGTGCGGGATCAAAGGCCGGGTAACCTGTCACGTCCGCCGCAGCCTTTTGGTTGGCCAGTTTGTACGCAGGGGGTGAGGTAAAAAGAAGAAAAGGTGAAACGACAGCCGCTCAAATGCGTGTGTTCTTGTATATATGTTTTTCGTTTCTTCCTGAGGACGGTGCTGCGAGGGGTTAGTAGTATAAAGACGGGGTGGCTTGTGTGAGCTGCCGTCATCTATAAGAATTGGGTCGATGGCCCCAAACGATTGCGTACATGCGTGTGTGTGTGTGGGCACGCCATGTGCCTTACTGCTTTTTTGGGATGCTTTTTTTGGGAGGCGAAGTAACGAAACGAAAAAGAGTCATCTTCTTTGCGGATCTCCCCGACGACTTTGCGGTGGTCTCGGCTTGGATAGAGGCTAGCAAGAGCTGCTGCTTCAATTTCAATTGGGAGCAGCCACGTTTTCTTTCGCCTTTTCTTTGTATTGTTGTTTAGCAGTATAGAAGAAGCTTGGGACTCTCCTCCGGTCGTGGTCGCGATTCAGGGGGCATTATTTTTTGTGGTCACTTCGCGAGTACCAACACACACACACACACACACACACACACACACACACACACACACACACACACACACACACACACACACACACACACACACACACACACACACACACACACACACACACACACACACCCGGACACGTTGTCTTGATGCGTGATTCAACTGCTGAAGCGACGTTTCAGACCCTCTCTTACTGTACGGCATGAGTCGCTGCTTTCTTTTCAGAAAGCCAGTCCGTATAGTTCGCTCCTGCCGTGTGCGAGATGGCGTATGGGGTGCAGCATGGTTCAAGAGCCAAGTTCCACGACGTTGGGAACGAGGAAGCAATGTTTCCGAGAGGACAGACGCTCTCTTTGAAAAAGCCACCGAACGCGTATCCTTGTTTACAGAGGCGACCCTCGCGGAAAAACCACTGGCTTTTCCTGGCCCGGGGACGCTGATAGAAAGAAGTCCGCATTTAATTGTTAACCTCGGTTAAATGGGTACTGACACGAACGTTTTCAGTTCTCTTTTTTTTTTTTTTTGCGTCAAATGAAAGACCCGGTCCTCAAGAGCCTCGAAAATGCACTGGTAAGCGTGAGTGCACACTGAACAATGGATGACAACATGTTTTTAGAGACTAGTTTCCGTTCCTACTGTACCCTGACGTCACTCGACGGTATGAGCTTCTCGTCAAGTGCTCGCGCAATATATCGTGTCGTTTCCACGGCTGCTCCGCTGCGTGGCTCCGTTGTTGACGCACAAGTGGCCATTTTGAATGTTTTTGGTGACGTGCTATAGCGGCCATGTTGTATGTTTTGGTACCTGGCGTCATCACAACTACAGCAATACTGTTGCGTGAAGTCGTAAAGATTGGCAATGCAGCCTGACGTCACGCTAGTGTCGATGTCAGTCGGTGCATGCGAAAGTTGATTTTAATATCGAAATAAAATATAGTATCAGCATTTACTGAGCTTCGCACTTGCTCAGAGTTGTCTTTGTATACAGATGACGGAGTAAACCCAGCTTAGAAAACTGTTGCCAGTACCCTTTTAAGAGTTAAACACGCGATGCAATAACTCTTCAGAGAATGTAACACCTTCTTTTTAATCTCTTATTCAAATTACAACAAGAGAGTGAATGAAACTTAAAGTTCACAAATGCAGCCATCTTGTAGCGGTGATGACAAAAAGGTGACTAAGAGGGAAGGGGGGATTGGCTATCGTTTAAGACTGAGGAAGAAAAAAAATTGGCCGCGTATCTGCGTGCTTCGCTGCAAATGTCGTGTAAAGACGATAGAAGAGGCGCTGTGTGAGATATGGACGCCATCTGGCAATACGTCGGGAAACATGAGTGCTGTGTTGCGTGCTGGTAGTCCCGGCGCAGCAGCAGGCGAAGACCGGCGGTGACCAACGCGACCGGCGGGGACGCCAGCCAGCCTGAAAACGCGGTTTGGCGCGAAGCGCTGAAGCAGAGAAACGTCCGCACTCAACGAGTACTCTCCACACACTCTTTTATTTACACGTCGCCTGGGTAAAACAGGAACGCCAGAGTGGCGCTCACAACCGGCAGCCTGAAGGCCGCCCACAACGCTGCTTTTTCATTTTTTAAATATTTTTTTTTTCACCTTCTTGGCCTTCTCAAAACTAAAGTTTTTCAACACCAACCCATGGCATTCGTACAGTGCAATACAGAACCGACACCGAAACACAACAATGAGCTCGTGCGAAGGGCACGGAGGAAGGCAAATTTAAGCGCAGTCGCATTTTCAGTTTTGTTGAAACAGCGCTCACTAGACGACGACGAAGTAAAAGAAGGCACAGGACAGGCAGCGCCTGTCCTGTGCCTTCTTTTACTTCGTCGTCGTCTAGTGAGCGCTGTTTCAACAAAGATGAACGCATACCAACTCGCTCAAGCCTCCATTCTTATGCATTTTCAGCGCAGCTTAAGAAACTAGGGTCCTTAAAATTACGTATATATGCATTTCCTATTAAAGGAACACGCCACCTAATACTTACCTAGTGATGTTGCACCTCAGATATGCATGATATTTACTTTTTGATCGACAACGTTCACAAGTATGAACAGCCGTACCAGTTCAAGACGGCTGGCCCTTGGGCAAGTGGTTCAACTTTGGCCGAGTGGCTGAATCGAGGGACGTGCCGACAAACAGAAAGACAGTCTGACAGACAGAAAGACAGACCAAAATTTCTGCGTTTAAGTTCCCCAAGAAAGACTATCGTCTTTAAAAAAACCGCCGAAGCACTCCGTACAGATTGTTAAAACCAGGGAAGCTGAACTGTATACAGTTCCGCGGTGTTTATCCGAATCACGGCCGTTCCTAAAAGTCTTTCCCTATTATTGGTTACGTTTGTTCAGAAGCCTTAGTTGGCGTTTGCCGCCCGTGTGTTTCCATCTTGATTTTTAGTGGACCGGTGCGGAGTAGTGGGGCTTGCCCAATCTCTGCGTAGCACGTGCGCGATAGCAGTTTCTGCGCACATAGGACGGACGAATTTCGGTTTCGCTTTGCCATATACATATTTGGTGTAAAAGCTATGAAAAAAAAAAAAAAACGTGAGTAGAAAAATACAGGGATATATGAAAAACAAGTGGGGATTGCGGTGTGGCCTGATGCACAGCGGCCAACGGAATTAAAGAGGACACGTTATAGCATTTGAATTGCGAACTATGGGGGCTCGCACACGGCATACAGACGCATGGCACACGCCCGACAGACCGTCGGCTGTAAGAACAACAAGCGAACATACGATTGTCCGACAGTAAACTTGTGCCTGTCGCAGTCAGCATGTCCCGAGGTCTGCAAAATGAGGGATCTGCTTTGATCGCGATCTCGATCTCGTACTCAGCCTCCCGGAGGCTCTCTCCTGACCCCGAAGCTTGTGTGCGTGTTCGTCGGAGAAGTAAACAAATTGGGTAACGCTGTCTTTGTGCGTCATGGGAGAACATGACGACTGATGCATAGATTGACTACTGGCTGCCAATCAGTAGACACCGCTTTGCTTCTCGCAATCACTGAATCCTATCTACACAATACTTAAATCGACTGGTAGTTTGTTTACATCTAAAATATATCCCAATGTCAGATGAAAAAAAAAAAATTCCGGCGAATTTTACTTAAGTGAACCTGCCTTTTTGTGTTCGAAGCGCTATACTATATTCATGCCATGCATGCATCGGCAACCGTATAGCCAACGCTATCCAACGCCCAGCCAACAGTTAGCCAGCAGTAACAAGTGCCGGTGTTACGTACGCATCCCGGGGCCCATCACTCCTCACCTAAGGTCTGTCACGGTTTCATTTGAAATTTCCTTTAATTGCTAACCTCGAGGGCGCGGGTTCGATTCCCAGCCAGGGTGGCCGCTTTAGATGGGGGCGAAATGCAAAGGACACCCGTGCGCTTAGATTTGGGTGCGCAGTAATAGAACCCCAGGTCGAAATTAAGCCGTAGTTCCCCACGACGGCGAGGGTTATAATCATATCATGGTTTTGACACGTGAAGTCCCGGAATTATTGTTATTATTATTAGAGCTTTTTTTCAAGATTACCTAATCGTCTACACTATTTCGTATTCTCCTAGCTTATTTCGTAACTGCCTGGTGTATTTCGTATTCATTTCATTTTTAATATGATAGTTTTCAAATCCTTCTTCATACTCCACTATCGGCTTCTTTTTCGAATTTTAGTTCTAAGGTGACGTTTTGTTTAGGTTAACCGGGAAATCACTCTAGTAGCGCCAGATTACTTCCCATAGTATGCTTCGCTTTAAAAGGAAGAAACAGCAAGTCCCTCATATAAGCGAACATTTTGGGACGAATCCGAAGACTGAGGTAAAGTCGGTTGCTTCATCCCTTCTTTCTTGCCTCTGTTATTTTTTTTTCTATCTCTTACGCCTTTCAAAGTTCTATTTCTTCATTCTTATCTTCTTTCTCTCTCTTCTTTCATTTCCTTCTTTCATTCGCTTATTTTCCTTTAATTTCCCCTCTGTCTTTGCGCTTCGCCATTTATAAACGTTCGAACGAAACGACTGGAACGAATATGGCCTCGAGCAAGATCTACGTCGACAGAATCACGAATACGTCGTTAAGAGAACTTCTTACGTCACTATTTTCTTTATACACCCCACAAAAAGTTGACTTCCGACGAAACGACGTCGAACAGGCCTCCAACAAAGTCAATCAGGCACGGGTAAAATCAAACATATAAAAACAAAAAAAATGCTATAAAAAGACAGCAGCGTGTATTTAAGTAGAGCGCTCATGCATAGACCACTTCACTAACGGTTTTTCATGCCCGTACCAACGCTACTAGAGTTCTAGTAACGTTGGCCCGTACCGCAGATGGAATACGAAAACTGATTGCCGGAGGACAGAGGAAAAATAAAATGGCGGACGCCTAGAATTAGCGAATATAATAGGTTCGCGTGCGGAGGAAGCAGACGAAAAACGGATACCAGACGACAAAGAAAAACAAAGTGCAGACGACTTTTCTGGGTTCATCTGCGCGTGCGAGAGACGCAGACGTGCGTGCGCTAAACCGCACGTCGGCGGAGACAATAAAAAGAGAGCTATAGGCCTAATGGGATGATTGGGGTTGCGTTTCAAAAAGATGGAGATTCGAAGTGAATAAGAACGAAGAGATGAGATGAGAGAGAGATTTGTACGGCGAGGATGAGAGGCATCAAAAGTGTATTCACGAGGAACATTGCAGGTTTGTAACAAGAACAAAACAAAACAAAATTTTTTTTTGACGACGAGATAGCGATCAACTGGAGCAGACGCGTGCGGCGCGGCAGGCCGATCGCTAAGCGTACATACGCGCTGTGCAACCTGGGTAATAAAAGACAGACGACCCCTGCTTGCGTTGCGCGCTAGGAGGAAACGATTTGACAGACGACACCGAAACTGCGGCAGCCTGCCAATCAGGTCGCGCACGAACGCCTACGTCACGAAGTCGTTGTCGTCTGCTCGAGCTGTATGTCGCCTGCTATAGGACGCGCGTGAGGCCCACCTCCGGTCTCCGAAAAGAAAGAAAGAAAGAAAGAAAGAAAGAAAGAAAGAAAGAAAGAAAGAAAGAAAGAAAGAAAGAAAGAAAGAAAGAAAGAAAGAAAGAAAGAAAGAAAGGAAGAAAGAGCTACGCGCTGGTACAAACGGGAAGAAAAAAATGCTAAAGACAAAAGAAGGCAACCTAATTTGTCCCTGACGAGAACGGGGCAATCTGTTGTAGGGGAGAGGAGGGGAGGGAGCTTTACTGTGCCGGATTCACGGCGTGGCCCGTTGAACTCGGCGGCGTGTATAATAAATTGGTGCGCAACGGCGGCTGCGGCTGATCACGTGAGGAGGCTGCGGAGAGAAAGAACGTCGTGAGGAAAAAAAAAAAAAATTGGCCGGTAGCAGACGGTACCGGTGGCAGACGAAAAAAAAAAAAAAGCGCCCGCTCCGTAGCAGTAAGTTTCGTATAAGCGCTGCCTCAGTCAGGTTCGACATGGTACAAAGAGGCGAGGGCTATTAAGGTTGGCGCGCTAAAAGTGTCAAGTCGAGCCGATAGGGTCATAAGTCTCGATCTAGCGGAGGATCTGGGTATACACGGTGTCGGGCGATAAATAATAATTGTGCTTTTGTCAGAGACAAATTGCGTCGCGATGCTACTGTATATAAAGCGCGGCATCATTTACGCTGGCCGTGAACAGAGATAATTCGGTAGATGAGAAAGAGATACGGATAAAACGAAAAAGAAAAAAAGAAACAAGACCCCGCGGCGATAAATATTGATACGAACTAAATTTCATGCACGTTCAAAACTGCCATACGAATTAATTTTCATGGACCTTAAAAACTGCTGTGGTGGTTGTGAGAGAGATATAAGAGGTAGACAGGGCTTGGGTGTTTCACCCTTCGCGTTTTTGCAGTCTCCATGGCGTTGTGATGTTGAGGACGGTAAGGTGGAGGGTTCGACATCCGGCTGCGTCTACCGACTTCAATTCGAAGTGGCCCTCTGTAGTCTTTCTAATAGCCAAATTCGTTAAATTCAGGGGCTTGAACGTGCCAAAACCAAGACATGATTCTGAGGCAAGACGCACTGTGGCTGATTCCGCGTTAATGTTTGACAACACACGGCGCGCGGGTGTTCCTTGAATTCCACCCCGATTGCAGGCGGCCTCCTTGGCCGGGCATTGAACCCACGTCCTTCAGCTTAGCATCGCTGTCATCACTTGTGTTATTAAAACACTTGTACCCCCGGAATATTTGTCATCAGCCTTTCCACGAACGCAGAACGTGAAGAAACAGCTACGGGGGTTCAAGACCAAACGAAAGTTTGTTTTCGAACGCTCCAGGGTTACGAGTGTGCTGCGCCTCTCTTCGTGCGCTCGTTCGTTTTTTTGTAAACATTTCTTCGATGACCCTGACTCGTGCGAAAGTCGTAAAATATCGACCCTCTCCTTTTTTGACGAAGGATCGCGAGTGACATGAACCAGACGTTCGTGTCATCATGCCTTGCTTCTATGGGCGCACGTTTCGATAAGCGAGATCTTGTGTACAAAGGGTACGGCCAGTGCCATTGGCTAACCTCACATGATGTCCAAAGCACAAGTCGTGGGCGTACACACAGTACGTACATAGTGAATAAATTAGCAGTGAGATCAGCCACATTTACAATGCACAACACGCGGCAGCCTCTCGGGAGGTCGTAATGTCCACCAGGGCCGTTTACACAAATCGTCTGCTTCGATGTGGTTCGTGCGGACAGTAAGGGGGGGGGGGGGGGGTAATCATTTAAGAGGCCATCAAAGTCTGCGCCACACTCAATTTTTCGGACGTGTCCCGTCATATTTAAGTGCTGTGTTACGGCGCCTCGCAACTTTTTTTTTTGTCGATAATGGGGTAATGACACTCGAGGACCCTTGATGTTCCATTCCAAAAACTTGTGTACACAGAGTAAAGCTAATCTCAAAATATGTGCAAAACACCAGTCGAGGGTGTCCACACACTGCAATACATAGCGAAGGAATTAACACTGAGACCTGCCAGATTTAAAATGCACGGCGCGCAGCAGGTCTCAGGAGGTCGTAAAGTCTACCAGGGCCGTTTACACAAATCGTCTGCTTCGGTGAAGTTTGCCTTCAGTTTCGTCATGCATCACTTAACTAGCTCTATTTTATTTTAAACCTACTGGTTCTTATCACTTTATTTCGTCGAAACGAGTTGGCGATAGATGAAAAAGTTTTCCTCGTCTGGTTTTTTACCAACGTTTTCTCGAGGTACTTGGGAGCAGCACAGCATATGTCGGCTTGTATGTCGAAAGTAGCCATCGTCTGCTACTGCTGCCAATGAAAACTTTCTCTTACATCTCGAAGTTCGCATTTGTTGTACATTTTGAAGAGAAGGTCGCTATGACTCACATATTTTGGTGGCAGTGTAGTACGTGGAAAACCCGGCGCCGGAGAGCGTACAGAAATGTGGCCCTCGAAGGCGCCTCGGTCAAATGCGTATTTGTACGCGCCGTTTTCCAATAACCGATGCACTTTCAAGTGGGCTTATCAGGCGATCAGCCGTTTCTGATATGGCAATTTGATCTTTTGTCGAGGTGACTTGTCCTTTCATGGTGCCACGTTTCATTGTTGCCCGGATGCGAACGCACGGCCATCGTTGTTGCTTGAAGCAACTGAAGCGTTGTGCTGCTAAGCACGTGGATGAAGGTCCAATTCCCGGCATGGAGGAAGGAAAAAGTTAGGAGAGAGCATAGCGCAATGACGGTAAGAAAGAAAGAAAGAAAGAAAGAAAGAAAGAAAGAAAGAAAGAAAGAAGGAAGGAAGGAAGGAAGGAAGGAAGGAAGGAAGGAAGGAAGGAAGGAAGGAAGGAAGGAAGGAAAGAAAGAAAGAAATAGAAAGAAAGAAAGGAAGGAAGGAAGGAAGAAAGAAATCGAAAGAAAGAAAGGAAGGAAGAAAGAAAGAAAGGAAGAAAGAAAGAAAGAAAGAAAGAAATAGAAAGAAAGGAAGAAATAGAAAGAAAATAAGAAACAAAGAAAGGGAAAAATAAAATTAGTACGTCAAGCACGTACACTGTACATGCCAACTTCGCTTGCCCCGAGAGAGCAAGGGCTCCTGAATTATTTCTTTTTAAAAATATTTTAACCACAACAGTAAACACTTGAGGGTCGTGCGGCAAGTCCTGTACAAAAACACAAGGAAGAAATCAAGATATAAGAAGCTATGTCCTTTAATTTCTATATTTATTCGAACAAAATATTTTAGAGTACGTAGAATCTCACGTGAAAAAAAAAAAATTAATGGTTTTACTACTTCATGCGGCTCGACGCAGACTCAAGGGCAGCACGCAATCTTTAAGGCTATCGTCTACCATGGGCTATTCACGTGGGCAGCGCGTTAGTCGAATGCCGCGTTGTAACGCCAATGTTTTTTTTTTTTTTTTTCATATGAAGCTTGCGCTGTAAAACCCGTGTCACGCTTGTCATATGCTTGTGTGAAAACACAGATGATTCGATAGAAGGCATCTGAAGATTTATCGCCGTCAAATAAATAAGCAAATATATGCGATGTAATTAAGAGAGTGTTCAAAACAAGTCGGACTCAAAAGATTGTGGCCGGCGTGGAATTGACATTGGGCGCCGGTTTGCGGCGGTGACATCGCGGCACACGAAAACGTTATGGCGCTTAAGCATTCCTTCGGCTGTCGGCGAAAACACGTTAACACACACACACACACACACACACACACACACACACACACACACACACACACACACACACACACACACACACACACACACACACACACACACACACACACACACACACACACACACACACCTAACCTGTTTTCTTACGACGTCGCTGCCGTGACGTCTCGCTATGTGACGCCATAAATATTAGCGATCTGTGACGCACTGATGACGTCATGTGGTGACGTCATCACGATATGATTTTTTGCAACACTCGTGGTGACGCCGCCGACGGTCAATTTTCGCCTTTGATGAAGCATCTGAGGCTTTCGTCTTGATAATATCATTAAACTGTATACCTATGCATCCGCTCCACTGCATTAATCGCTTCGTACTCCGAGACATTTCTCTTAGAGAAGGACTTCGCAATTTCTTTTTATTTTGCCGTTTTTTTTACTTTTTAGATTTCACTGACCTATTCTTTTTTCTGCCATCATTGACCCACAACAGGTGGTCGAAATCTCGCTACCACATCGCGGCGAGCCAGGACGACAAAAGAAATTTATGTCTCTGCGCGAGTCGCAGAGGGCACCGCCGCTGTGAGGTCATACATACATATACAGTCACACCGTTCTTGGCACCTATATCCCCGAAACGCCATAAACTGCACCCACATGACCTCCGTGCCCTAAGGTCTTATTTTTAAAGTAGCGTTCTTACTATCCACCCAGAAGTGAAGAAGAAGTCGAGACAGAAGGCGGCTGCTCGTTGTAAGAAAAAAAGAAAATGAAAAAAAAAAAGGTCGAGTGAGAAATGCACGCCGTGAGTATACACAGCATACACACACATCGCGGCCATATGTCGTAGTGGGCGAATTTTTCTGGGTCGCGGTCGTCTTTTGTCCCTCGCGACGCACAACTTTTTCCTCGTGGCGACTTCGTTCAATACGCGATCAATATTTGGCACGCAGAATGTAAAGCCATCTTTTTTTTCCAAATGGATCACACGCTCTCTATATTTGTGTTTCTGTTATTACACCTTCCAAGGCAACACGAATGGAGTGGTATCGTCTGCATGAAACCCACAGATAAGTTATCGTATATGTCCTATGCGTCGTCTGCTACGTCGTCTGCGAGTAACGCCCAGATAAGCTTCCAAAGATGTTCTCCTCGGAGACCTTCCATATAGTCTCGAAACCCGCAAGGCTTTCGCCTCTTGCCTCTGTAATACGCGTTGGCGCCGCCAGTGGTCGCGGTCTTTGACCGTTTCGGTTGCGTTCCGTATTATCACCTAGCGTCATCGCTAACAAAGATCGACGGACGAACCATATTATATATAGGTATACAATGGAAGAACTGCGGTGACCCACGAGTATTGCGCACTTGCTCGTCTTATTCTCGCATGGTGTATTTGTTGGGCGTAGATAGGCGCGAGAGCTAACGTTCGCCGAAGCTGTCTTGCTATCACTCAGAATCTGCGGTTTCAGATAAGGGAAAGCATGCACCTCTCGGGATGTTTCAACTATTGTACTTTCCTAAAAGACTGCCAGTTCTAACACGTTGAGCTGAAACATGGCGGATAACGAAGCAATCATGTCATACAGAGCGCGCTTTTGCAACGATTAAAGACACGTAAGAAAGCGAAGAGAAAACTTTCGTTGAGTGTTTAGCGAGGGGCAGTCAGGACGTCTCAAAAACCGGTTAAGCACCCCGTTGGTGCGTCCTTCTGCTTCTTTATATGATTATGTAGCCAATGCGCGGTCTTAATGTATATTTGATATAAAGCCAGAAAGCAAATGCGTGCACTGCCGAGAAGTTCTGCCCAGTTCTCGTGGCATACAAGGAAAGACCAGTACGCACCATTACATGTCGATAAGCGATACAGCTCAAGTTCACGCACCGTTAGGCTGGATTTATATACGAGACCCATACGAGGAGCGAGAAAATCTCCTCTGAGCGCTCCTCCATTTCAAGTTCCTCCATTTCTACGTTAACTATATACAGCACGCGATTTTATAACTAAACCTGAGACTATACACGGCCACACTACAGGGTATGTGATGTGTCAGGAACAGATCAGGCTAGACGAAACCAGACCGATCTATATATTAGACCACGTCAGACCAGGCTAGACTAAACAAGAGCAGACGAGATTGGACCGGAGAAGACAAATGTATACATTCGTTATAGTATCCTACAGAGCTTATTCGTGTCACGGCATTCGACGTCTCGGGACATCAGTGTTTCTGAATTTCCGCATGAACCAGACGTGCGCAGCATTCGAACCCGCGCCCATATGCGATACGACGGATGCGATGGATTTGTGTAGCTCAGCAATACAAAGCTGTAGGAGACATATCATCGCAGGTTCCTACCACCTAATGGGCTATTTATCTGTACTTGCCTTTCTTTTGGATTTAACAGTAATTTACCAAAACGATTAGCAGAAATAATAAACAGAAATTAATCCAATCAAAGTGAAGCATGGCGTTCCAATGCATGCTGCATAAAGTTTAAAAGTATGGGGGTGGCCTTAGGAATTGCAGCGGGCAATGAGGATATGAAAAATAGTTGATAAAAAAATTCTTAAAAAATGTTTTAACAATGTATAGCTAACACTGATCGACACGAGCCATCAATCACCCAACATTAGTAAGTGCCGCTTGTATGCGAGACAATACGGAAGTCGTATTCGGTCAGACATTGTGCATAGCCCTTTACAGAATGTGGGTCGGACAGGCCCAGTAGAAGACACTGCCTTCAAAGTGGATTCCAACATCGCAAGCCGCCGTGACGGAGCATACACTTGACATCAGGATATAGCCGTGAATCAGATTTGAATCTAAACCAACGCGAGCAAACGTCTCGATTAGTATGTACGTAACGAAAACGATTGCCTCGAGTTGTACATGGTGAGGTTAAATGAAGCGAGAGAAAAAAAAAATAAAATGCTAAGTCATTCTACGTTCGACGAGCGATCGAGGCCTAGCGTCTCAGGATATTCCATTAAGACCGCAAGATAAGCGGCTTTGGAGAGATTGGCGATAACGATAAAGCACTAAGCCATCGTGAGGATGTTGAATTAACTCGAAACACGCAATGTATTTGGCGGGACTGTAGATAGCACGGAACAACGTCTGCTCTTCGCCAGATTCCCTCCAATGCCCCTCCCACCCAAGCCTTCGCAAGCACTCCGCGCTAAAGAGATATTTAACCAGGACGAATAAAAAAAAATTCAGCCAGCTCCTCTTAGCGGACACCGATGAAACGGCGAATCAGGTGGCCCTCCTTTCGTCAGGCTATCGCATTTCTATGTTTTGAAAGTCTTTCAGATAGGTTGTATCACTGCTTTTTATTAAACACTCTTTGTTAAGCTTTAAGGTGGTAGTATAGTTTTATTGCATCTTGACCATGCCACTCTTGTACACGGGTTTACAAAGAAGCCTTCGCTTAAGATGATCCGATATGTTTTATCACTGCTCTTTACTAAACACTCTTTCTAAAGCTTTGAGGTGGTAGCACAGCCACCACCTTTTATAACCACAAAGTATCACGTGACAGTGGTGTGACTGTGGTAATGCGCACGCCGTTTGTTGTTGCCTTCTTCCTTTTCAGTGGAAGTCGTGTGTAATGGGATTTGGCCAATTTCTGTGGCACTTAAGCGTTTATGACGACGATGATAGTTTTCTGATAGGCCGCACAGATTTATGTGGCACATACCCGTTTGTTGGGCCATGGCCTCCGAGATTAGCCGGCGGCACGGCGCGCCACCGGCTAATCTCGGAGGCCACGGTTGGGCTAACCGTCGCCTTCATTTTTAGTAGTGGGATTTACCCAGTGTCTGTGGCGCATAGCCGTATATGATGCCCGCAAGCGTTACCACGGATGCCGAACACGAAAGGCTCGACCAAGAACGTCTTCGCTGTTAGTGAGTTCAGTCCGACGCACTTCGCTCTCTCTCATTGGATTATGGCCCTAAAGTAAGAACTGTGGAGGAGAACATGAATTTTATCGAGTGGCTTTGAAAGAAATCTTTGTCGGTACCCCACCTGAAGAACTTTCTAAAAAAAAAATGTTGCGGAAACTAGGCACGTATACTCACGGCCGGAAACCACAAAGCAAGGCTATTTTCGCGCTGTTTCTTTTCTGTAAGATATCTCTCGCAGCTGGAGGCTTTTTTGAGGAAACGAAACGTGCAAGAAACGTCGATTTTTTTTTACCTCTCTTCCAACTCGTGATAAAAAAAAATGACAAAAGAGCTATCTAGGCGCGCGTGGCAAGCGAAAGAAAAGGCCTTCGGAAAGGTACGCAGCGGACAGACAGTAGAGGGCGTCCGCGGAATACAACAGAAAGGAGAACAGATCTGATAACACCGCCTCCACAACCACGACCACCACCAAGAAATACACTCAACGAACGTCGGAGAACAAACCATTATACAGTTCAGCGCGCTTTTCGGAGCCCCGCGCGACTTCCGGATTTAGAAAAAACCGCAGCTTGTCTTTCACACAGCACACCATGGTTTTTTCTCTGTATCAGTTTGTTTGTTTGTTTGTTTGTCTGTTTGTTTGTTTGTTTGTTTAAAGCTTCCTTGCTTCAACCGCCGATTTTACTTTTCACTTCCTGACGTTTCAGCACGCTAAAGAGACCTTTCAGAGCTTCGTTCGAAGGCTGCTGCCGTCAGCGCGCGGTAAGTATTACCGTATAAATGGGGTGGGCGATGGGTCGGTAAACCTCTCCGAACGGACTGGTTTCTCTCTCTCCCTGTGTGTGTGTGTGTGTGTGTGTGTGTGTGTGTGTGTGCGTGCGTGCGTGCGTGCGTGTGCGTGCGTGCGCGTGCGTGCGTGCGTGTGTGTGCGCGCGTGTGTGTGTGTGTGTGTGTGTGTGTGTGTGTGTGTGTGTGTGTGTGTGTGTGTGTGTGTGTGTGTGTGTGTGTGTGTGTGTGTGTGTGTGTGTGTGTGTGTGTGTGTGTGTGTGTGTGTGTGTGTGTGTGTGTGTGTGTGTGGAGACGGTTGACCAGCGAAGCTGAAAGGGGCGGCCTCTGCTTTTATCATTGGATTTATCACACCGGTATACTAAAGTGTGTTACGTCTGAAGCGTGTCTGTATTGAGTCCGAAGAGAAAAATCTTTGTTGATATTCTTTGCTTGTTTCGTTCCTGAATACATCGGAACTGCGTGAAGGAGTTTAGCGAAGCGCTTCGCGGTCGCCGAGGTGCTGGCCAATGGGAGCGAACGACACCTTCTAGCAGAGGAGTAAATCAGGAGTACTACGAGAGTCAAACGTCCGGTATACTACTCGAGAGTCAAACTTCGGGTCGTGGTTCGCTGACTGCCTTCAGAGAAAGGTGGCATCGCTAATTGTTACACCACTTACGTTCAACCACATCACCCTTCATGCGATATAAACGGGTAAACTCTGAGAGCAATATGAGTGCGGGGAAGTACTTTTGATAGAGTACTCGCTTATCCCGTATTCAACTTTCTCCCATACAGTACTCAGGTCATTTTCAGCAAAAAATATGAAAACGCTTGCTGAGAGAGCATAAGCACCCCTCCGAAACAAACTACTTTTATATTATCACGCAAAATGACTACTAGTTCTCTCCCAACCGTGCTTGCCTCCTGCTAACCAAGTGCTAGTACTTCTTTCTGCGGACTGCTGGTTTTCCCACAGGAGTGCTCGTGCTCCATCAGACAGCACTTGCACTCCTGCTTATAGAGTACTAGTGCTCCCGCCAAGAGAGTCCTAGTACTTTGTCAAAAAGTGCTTGCAGTCCTGAGTGCTGGTACTTCCGCCAAAAGAATACTAGTGTTCTTCCAGACAGAATACTTTTTCTCCTTCAGAACCATCGATGCTTATCGCATAACCAGGATGTTACTTTTGCGTTTAATACAGAGCAAATTACGGAACACATCAAGAAGGAAGACACATGCACAACACTGTTGAAGTGAGAAGAAGGGATGACCTTACCAGAGGAGACGTGGAATACAGTGAGGCTTACAGAAGGAAAAGTTCGGTATGTTACCCCGTCTCTGCTACAAACAATATGAATTCCCTAAGCAAACTCTCACTGCGTATCTTGGCAAGTTAACTGCAGATTAGTTGATATTGTGAGGGGCGAGGGGCGAACCTAACAGGGTAAGTCATACAATGTGTAGTTATGGAATGGGTATGAAAGAGATGACAAGCGCCACTGAGGATGACAGAAAATTAGTACAATTAGACATAAAAGGTCTCGCTGAGTTTTAAACAAAAGTTTTAGTTACGATTGCATTAATATTTACAACGATGAGGCCCTAGCAAAAGTTCAAATAAGTCTCAATAAGCATCAAGATTACAAACAAGGACGAAGAAGGTTGCAAATGAGTTCTGCGGAATTCCATAAGGTGGCGGAAAGGTTACGAAATGAATAATTGACAACCACCCATTTGCAGCACTAAGCGACGAGGAAACCAATACGGATCTCTCAGAAACGAAAGCTTCTAGTTGAAGAAAAATTCGTACTGGTCGCAGGATCTATCCCGGGATCGAACCCGGGTGGTTTTTCAATTATCCCTCTAGAAAACGAAGAAGATCGTTAAATAGGGTTCTTTCCCATGGCACAGCCGAACCACTCGCAGCGCCAGTTTTTCCTGTAGTACGTTTTGGAGGAAACTCTTCGTGGGCCGTATACCAACTGGCCTGCCAGAAAACAAAACCAACACAGCGAGGGAAACAAGGCCCGTTCCGTTGCCGGCGGTAAAAACGGCCAACGTGCGTGGTTGCGCTTGCACCTTTGAATTATGTACGCGTCCGTGCAATCTGGGAAGGAAATGGCGCTCTCTGGAGGGCTCTCAGGTCTATGTCCCTCTAGAGGGCGCGGGAATCGCTGTGTGTGTGCGCGCTTGCCGCGTGTACGTATACGCGCATGCAGTGCCGTTCCTTTCCTCCGAGGCCGTTGTTCATTTTCGCTCATTTTCTCTGCGCTCGCTATTTAACTCGTACGTGTGCAGTCACAGTGCCGTTTCGCGGCGCGGTAATCTCACGGGCGGTATGCCATCCGCTGGCGCGTTATTTCTGTGTAGATGCGTAAGGACGCACGCGCGCTTGTGTGTGTGTGTGTGTGTGTGTGTGTGTGTGTGTGTGTGTGTGTGTGTGTGTGTGTGTGTGTGTGTGTGTGTGTGTGTGTGTGTGTGTGTGTGTGTGTGTGTGTGTGTGTGTGTGTGTGTGTGTGTGTGTGTGTGTGTGTGTGTGTGTGTGTGTGTGTGTGTGTGTGTGTAGAAATGGCAACGAGGCGATGCCCGTGGCATCGTACGGATGAGAATGCGGAGGGTACGACATTAACTTAGGGCGCCTAATCTGTGTAACCACCGGCGACGGGGCACCGTTTTTCTTATTCTTTTTTGGATGCGGGAAAGTCGCACACTTTCGTGCTCCTTGCGTGCTACTTGTACGTGCGTGTGTTTGCGTCGCGAGGCGTGCGACGATACAAAGAAAAAAAAATATCAAGTAAAAAATGAAAGTACTTAATTGCCATCGGTCACACTTGCCGTGGTTTCATTGCGGTTTTGCGACTACTATTATATGCAGGTCGGCGTCAGAATCTCCCTCAGCGGCGCTCGTTGTAGTAATCTACGATAAATTAAAGTGCATGGGAGACTGCGACTGCACACTGCAGTAGGGAAGCGAATCACGACAGGTCAAGCAAAGGTCACGTGGTCGGATGGACGAATGTAAAATCGGTGTGACGGCTAGCGCCACCAAGCTCTTCATTAATAAGCCTTCTCTATATTCTGTGGTTCGTGCTAATAAGTCAATTCTGACCTTTCTCGCACACACCGTAAAGGCGGTTAACGAACGAAGCTGAGACGTGCGACCTCGGTGTTCATCACGAGCTCTGATCTATCGAAGCGTCTTCTGTTTTAGCTTTTCATTCCTTTTCAATCCCCACATTTAAGAGAAGCGTGCTTCAGACTTTGCATTTGGTGACGTTAGTTCAAAAGAAAACCTAAAGGATCTGATGGGTAGCGATTCACGCTGCGGCGGGTATCATCGTTAGCTAAATATGCTGAAAAAAAAAAAAACCTGAGCAAGCGCGAAGACACTTCGAGATAGCGTATGCTATAGCAATGCTTCTTCATGATAGTTTCTGCGCAATCACGGGCCGCCACATTTCTCTCCTTCTTACCTTGGCTGTAAAACCGGTGGGTGCCAGGCGGAACTGGGAATCGAACCCAGTACCTCCCACATTGATCGCGGACGCTCTGCCACTTGACCACAGCCGCGGCTTCCGAAACACGGAAAAAAAAAAAAAAACAATGAGCATCTTTTCCACATTGGGGTCCATATTGCGCGCTCCATTCGGCGTAAGACGAACTGGCATCGTGCCCACAAAAGGAAAAAAAGCCAGCATACGAGGCGGGGCACGGATGAGCCGAGAGATAACGCCTGATGCTGAGTAGCCCCCCCCCCCCCCGCCCTTCGTATACATTAAAGAGCAGGTGGCAAGCGCGACGAATTAGGCAGAGAGCACCAGCGACAGCTCCGACATCTGGCGCACGGAGGCCGGAGCTAGATGATAGCGCGCTATCCGTCGTCGCCTGTCGGCGACAGCTCCGACGCTAACCCGAGTTTTATTTCCCTCCCCCGCACTCTAAACAATAAGAATGCAACAAAGGTAGTTAGCAAAACTGATTAATGGCCACCACCCTCATCAGCCTGACTACGCCCACTGCAGGCCTCTCCTATGATTCATGATTCTCCAATTAACCCGGTTCTGTGCTTGCTGCGGCCGCGTCATACCGCAAACTTAGTCGAACTCATGAAGAAGAAATGGGCAGGGCATGTACCGCGAAGGCAAGATAACCATTGGTCATTAAGAGTAACGAACTGGATTGCCAGAGAACAGCAAGCGCGCGAGGGGGAGGCCGAAAGTTAGGTGGTTTGATTAATGCACACGTCCATATCTACCACACGTACCTGTCACGTGTTTGCGCTGTTCGGCATTACACAGACATTAAAGAGATTACCCTCGCTAGGTCCACACGGTGGACCAGGTGCCCCGGGCAGGTGGCTTTCGCAAGTCAGCATGACGTACGCGGTAGAGTCTTACGTCATCTCGACCACTCAAGCGTATCCCCGCGCCTTAGGTACGTTAAACAACGTGACGCCCTGATATCCTGGACATAAGAGTTTCCTACAATATTTACTAGAGGGAATTCTGGCGTTAGTGTATGGGAGCTGCAACGCATGGCGCTTCAGCTAGCATGGGAATGATGGGTAGCATACGGATTTGTCTAAGCTTCGTTCTTTCGGCTCCGTTTGGCTCCGTGTCGCCCGCAGCCGCTTTGTTGCAAGACGAAGTTCAGCAAATGTCCAGCAGTTCCACTTCACCGTCTTAACCTTTTTAGGCGCACCAATTCAAATCGGCTCACGAAGTTCACAACGATCGATTCTTTTATTCGAAACAAACACCAAAACACAACAACAAACAACGCCGCAAGTGCGTTCGAAGCCGCAAACACGAAGATTAGGCAAATCCGTTACTACCCATCATTCCTATGGTGGCTGAACGATGGCAGCGACAGAGTTCCCTCTATAGTAAATATTGTAGGAAAATCTATGCTCCTGGAGACCCGCTGTGTACATTTTGTTGTGGATTGTTCCCCATTCTTTTCATGGACAGCTTTCGAGCAAACGTAAAGGGCTTTCAAATGGAGGGGGGGGGGGCATCGTTGTTCGCCTGGCGCATAGCGCATAGGATAATTATTTATTCAATCAAAATCGTCTTTCTATTCCCCTTCCCCGATCCCCCGGTGTAGGGTAGCCAACCGGAAGTGTTTCTGGTTAACCTCCCTGCCTTCTCCTTTTTCTGTTTCCTTCCTTCAATCAAAATCCTAATATGTCTCATGAGTCGAAAAATACGACGTCCGGCGTTCACTACCCCGAACAATACCAAAAATACTGTCACGTAACGTCATGAGTGATGTCATGTCATGACGTCATCGCATGACGTAGGTGCGGAAACCTTTTTTTTTGGGGGGGGGGGGGGGGGGTAGGACAATGCAATCGATGAAAATGTTCGTGTAATTCAATGAGCGTCTCTAAGAGCATAGGCTTTCGTCTGTGCTCTCCATAGCATTGCCTTTTGAGGGACTGCGACTTCTTATTCCCTGCTGAGGGTTCCTGCTGAGGGTTCCTGCTGAGGGTTCCTGCTGAGGGTTCCTGCTGAGAGTTCCCCTGCCGAGGGTTCCTAAAGTGAGGGTGAAACAAATAAGCACATACGAAGTAAACATATACATCAAGAGGCTCCGTAGTCCTTTAAATGAAAGCACTGGTCCGGGTTCTTGTAGTCTTGTTATTTTCACAACGTGCTATACACGCTTGAATCATGGAACATGAGTCTAATGCTTGTTCAAGTAGGCAAACATCGCATACATGTGTATACATGGCATTTTACGGGTTAATGCTTGGCTAACGCCCTTTTACCGTCAATGGTCGCCAGGGAGAGGCGTGAGTAAAAAGTGACAGTTGCTAGGTGGAACGTGGCTGCATAGAGGTCTAAAAACAGGCGTTGTATGGTGCGAGAAATACGGAAACTATAAAAATTACTGGAACGATTAATGAGGTGTGCTGTGGGCGTAAGTGCTACTTACGGTACGAAGGAGTAACGCACTGAAGTGTGTTGGGGCAAGAAGCATTACCGCCTCACCAGAAACATTTGACACAAAGCATGTCTAGTACAAACTGCATCACAGCAACAGCTTGCTGAAAGTCTCGCGAGATACCGTACGTGCTACGAATTTCTAGAGCTGATAAAGCACACTACGATGATTTCGTTGAGAAATGCTAGAACTTGTTGTCTGACAAAAAAGTCGCGCGGTCCTTTGTGCATTTGTCTAAGACTACTCGAAGGTGAAAGCCAGCTTCTTTTTCTTTTCAATTGATTGTATTGACCCCCCCCCCCCCCCCCACCCACCTCCTAAAAGCTTTCTTCACGAAACGTGGTTTTGCACTGCCTCCGAGATAGGAGACGCCGGAAGCATTGTGCACCTCACATGGTTTCGCAGTGCCTCCGCGATCGGCCCACCTTTAACACGGTTACGATGTCGTGAGATGACGTCACGAAAATTTGTTTGCGACCTGTGACGTCATATGATTCACGCGATGACGATATGTTGCATCACTCGTGTTGGACGTAGCCGACGCCAACGATCGCTTTTCGCGTTGTATCAGGCATCTAAGGCTCTCGCCTTAAAGAAACAATTTCGGCACCATGTTACACTCTCTGTAACACTTGAAGGCGAAAGCCTACTGCATTAAGCTATACAACGGGAACCAGACTTCTTGCACGACCAGATTCCATTCCAACTGCTCTGCTAACATAAAGCTTCCTCATTGGCCCCAGTGATGTTCCGCCCACATGACGCTTGTTTAATAACTTTCGCAGGCTACGATTGGTGCCTGTCCAGAAGTAACGAATAAAATGGAGCAAATTGAAAAATTACACCATTTCCCGCTAAAGGGGACAATGAGGCGATGCGAAGCCGGAGCACTTGCACAATCGCGTTCTGTCGACGTTCGTTGGGCATGCTACCGACCTCGCGTCGTGGAACGCGAATAGGAACGCTACGCGCGTCTTGTGTTCCCTCTAGCCTGGCCGTTAATTCTCACAGGGCGAGCGGGGAACGCAGTTGACAGGCGTGCGAGAGGGGGGCAGCTTAGGAGAGGAGAGAGAGGGGGAGGGGACGCGCATGCGCTGGTGCTCATCGCGGCGTTGCGCAGGAGAGAATTTCGGCATGTCTAGCCCGCGTTTCAGAGGAAGAGTGGAAATTGGGTGGGGAGAATGGGAAAGGGAAGAGGGTGAGTGGAGAGGGGAAGAGGACAGGAGGAATGGTGAGGGGGTATAGAGGAGGTGTGTGGAGAGGCTATGCGCATGCGCAGTAAGGGTGGTCACGCCGCACACCGCCACCACCACCACCACCACCACCACCACCACCACCACCGGATTGAACTCCGTCATAAGATACTTCGCATCTAATATGAGGAGGAGGAGAGGTTGAGGAAAGGAAAAGGCGCAACTTCTGCAACCCTAATTGGGAGCACGGCTCAGCGCCACATCTAATACTGGCGTATCGGCTCTCCGGCAGCAAGAACCACGAACAAAAGCCGCGCATGAGCCTCCTTTCTGATCACGTGCAATGCATCTAGGCAGATTACGAAATAAACAATGCGTAATGAGGATACAGGCGCACAAATACAGGTCGCAACTTAAAGTTTGGTTAAGAGACTTACGCAGACAACTTCATTCAGCATAAACGCAGCATATTTTCCCAAGTCTGGCTATACTAAAGGGGATATTTTCCAGCTGCTCACAAGCAGAACTTGGGCGCTTGCGCATGTTCTGTTGCTTATTAATGTCCCAGCGTTTAACGCTACTCTTCGATGTAAGCAAAGCGTTTGCTTAGAGGCCATACTGCTGTCCCATAGTAGGGTGCGTTGCGTATCCTAACACGTTAAAGGCTCAATCACATGCACGCGATTTTCAAGCGACAGGAACTGCTGTCGCGGAGGGCCGCGAGTCGCGTCGCGGGTTTCTGGGGAGCCAGAAAAGACCGTTTGCAGACCGGAAGTGAGCATGACTATTTCCGGCAAAAGGGCAGCATCCCTGATCCTTGCTTCGATTGCAATTTGCTCTTGATGCTTCTTATCCGCGCGTGCTCCAAGGAATGCAAGGTATAGATACCTTCTTTACAGCCATATCTCACGCCTAGAGCGAGGCAGCGGCCGTATTTTGTCGTTTATCTAATTGTTATCTTCTCCACTGTTTGTAAACACGCTTCTCGCGTTTGCGTCTGCTACAGCCTACCGCTTTCCTGTGGGTACGTATCACCCTAAATCTTTTCTATTTGTTCTAACAGCCCTCGCAAGCCTTATTCAAACGTTATGGACTCTAGTGCACCTTATCTATGGCATTCTCAGTGGTATCGGACTATAATATAGTCTTCGGCTGCGACCGTCCGCGCATGCGCGATTAACGCTGTTATGTGTACGAGCCCGTCTTCCCTATCGTTCTTCCATTCCTTTACCATTCCCCTTTCCTTTTTGCCGGGTAGCGAATCTGCTGAAACCCGGTTACCATCCACACCTTTGCTTTACCTTTTCTTTTCTCCCGCTCTCCCACCGTCGAGGCGTGTGTCATATCTCACAAAAATAATAATACCTCTTGAGGTTTAACGTCCCAAAACCACGATACGATTATGAGGGACGCCGTAGTGGAGGGCGCCGGAAATTTCTACCATCTGGTGCACTTTAACGTGCACCTAAATCTAAGCACACCGCGGCCTCTACCATTTCGCCTCCATCGAAAGGCGGCCGCCGCCGCCGGGATCTGATCCTGCGACCTTCGGGACAGCAGTCGAGCACCATAACCACTAGACCAACGTTGCGGATGAGAAACCGCGTCTGTACAACTGTGGCCCAACGTGACAGATGCCGTCGCGCCACGGCCAACGTGGCTTCGTGGACAGTACTCAGTACGAGTTGTAAACAAAAATACAGAAAGGAAAATACAGCCACTTCCACGCAGTGACAGCCGTCGGACCACGAAGCTGCTGCCCCTTTCGTCGGGCATTACATTTTGTTCTTAAGTTGCGGCAAGGTTTTCACTAGCATCGTCATCGTCATTATCATTTCGTTTTATTTATGTGAAGAAAGGCATTGTCATCATCCACCCTTCAGTCCGTGAACCAGTCCACCCTCAAGTCACGTGAACTGCGTGACGTCTACTACTACTACTACTACTACTACTACTACTACTACTACTACTACTACTACTACTACTAGTAGTACTACCACTACTACCACCACTACTACTACTACTACTACGAAAGCACAAAAGAAGGGGAACTGCACGAGGGCCTCGTTTCTTCATTAGACACAATTGATGAAACCAACAGACGAGTAAGCAGAGGAAAGCATACGCGTAGGGGTCATTGTTTGCTTTTTTTTAAAACTGTAGTGGGATGAATTTGATCTAAATTGAAAAGAATTAAAGTGGACGAAGAAAACACCCAGTGCACTACAGTTAAAAAACAAAAACAGACAATGTCTGCTTTCCTTGGGGCTTAGATGTCTGTTGGTTTCATTACTACTACTACTACTACTACTACTACTACTACTACTACTACTACAACTACAACAAAAACAACTACTACTACAACTACTGCTACTACAACAACAACAACAACTACTACTACTACTACTACTACTGCTGCTACTACTACTACAACTACTCCTACTACTACTACTACAACAACTCCTACTACTACTACTGCCACTACTACTACAACTACTGCTGCTACTACTACTACTACTACTACTACTACTACTACTACTACTGCTACTACAACTGCTGCTACTACTGCTACTACAACTACAGCAGCTGCTACTACTACTACAACTACAGCAGCTGCTACTACTACTACTACTACTACTACTACGACTACCACTACTACTACTACTACTACTACTACTACTACTACCGCTACTACTATAACAACAACAACTACTACTACTACTACTACTACTGCTACTACTACTACGCCCCGCCACGGTGGTCTAGTAGTTATGGCGCTCGACTGCTGACCCGAAGGTCGCGGGATCGAATCCCGGCCGCGGCGGCTGCATTTTCGATGGAGGCGAAAATGTTTGAGGCCCGTGTACTTAGATTTAGGTGCACGTTAAAGAACCCCAGGTGGTCGAAATTTCCGGAGTCCTCCACTACGGCGTCTCTCATAATCATATCTTGGTTTTGGGACGTTAAACCCCAGATATTATTATTATTAATTGCTACTACTCCTACAACTGCTGCTACTACTACTACTACAGCTACTGCTACTGCTACTACTACTACAACTACCGCTACTACTACTACTACTACTGCTACTACTACTACTACTACAACCACTACTACTACAACTACTGCTACTACTACTTCTACAACTACAAAAACTACTACTACTACTACTGCTACTACTACAACTACTGCTACTACTACTACTACTACTACTACTACAACAACTACTACTACTACTACAACTACTGCTACTACAACTACAACAACAACAACTACTACTACTACTACTACTACTACCCCGACGACGACGGCACAGAACAGGCTTGACGAATACAGCCTCGCTGTAAAAAAAATAGTTAAAAAGGGTAGGAAGTAGAAGACTGAAGAAGTGACAAAGCGACCTAGCTATATGTGCGTCGCGTGTTTTCTTTGCCTTGCCCGCACATGCGAGTGCGCTGTACTTTCGGTCGTGACTGAAGTCACGGTGAAACCTAGGGAGCCTGTCGCCGCGAGCTGTATCACAAGCACGCCGACGCCGCGTCGACCGCGCGGAGAGGGGTGCGTGGCGATTGTAACGCAAAGGACACGACGGAGCCGAAAAAGAACGAAAAACAAGTAGAGACAGGAAAAATCACGCACGTGTGCGTGAGAGTGTGTTCCATAAGAGTCACCAGCGACTGCTTCTCCCTGTAAAGGTGGATGACACTCGGTTGTTGTGTGTGCCGTTTATAAACGACTGTATGCGGTTATATATACAGCAGCCTATACAGCCAAACCCTGCTATTCGGGCAATACCGAGAGAAGGGGTGTTTTTTCGTCGACTTTGATTCATTTCGACCTATGTCCTCGTTACTACACCGCATTTAAATAAACATCTAATGCCCACTGTGCTTTCCTTGGCTTAATTGCTTGTTAGCTTCATTTGAGTGTGTCGAACAAAGAAACGAGCTTTCGAACGATATCTTTCGTTGTTTCCATGTATCAGGTAATTCGAAATATCCGAAACTACCTATAATGAACTTCAACGAACTTTTTTGTGATATGTTATTTATATCTACAACAAACCTACTCGTAGTATATGCGATGATCTCTCCCTTTACTATAAAAGAGTTCCCTCGCGACACTATGAAATGTGTATAGACCCAATCCAGACCACACTTCATTCAAAAGATGACACCAGTCACTGGTGCACCACAACCGCCGTGAAACTGCTCCTAGAAGCGCCTGGCGAACTTCCTGGGTTTGCCATATCGAACGTTTGGTTCGTTATCAGCTAGTTCTTTCACGCGAATAAAGAGACTACTTTTCGATCTACCATTTCATGAACGACAGCAGTACGCTATATCCGGGATCGTCACGTCTGCAGCTAGGTTCGACTGTGCCTGTACATGAAAGTTCACTATATCCGGGTTCATTATATCCCAGTTCGACTTACATGTACATGCGTACAGTGCACGTATGTGCGCGGCTTCTGAATCGCCTTTCGCCGGGCGCCACGTTGTCCCATATAGCTTGACTCGTGAAGGGATAAGAAATGAAAAGTTCGCTTTATCCGTGATCTTTATGCTCAGGTTCAACTGTGCGGAACATGACAGTTCACTATATCCGGGTTCATTGTATCCTAGTTCGACTTATACGTACATACACGCAGTGCACGTATAGATGTGTGGGCTCTGAATCGCTTTTCGCCGGGCGCCACTTTGTCCCATATGAGCCTCTCTCGTGACAGGACAAGCAATGACAAGTTCGCTTTATCCGGGATCGTTATGTCCAGGATCAGCTGTGCGTGCTCATGAGATTTCACTTTATCCGGGTTCATTGTATCCGAATTCGACTTTTATGTGTACGTATAGGTGTGCGGGTCCTGAATCTCTTCTTCGCCGGTCGTCACGTTGTCCCATTTGAGCTTGACTCGTGAAGGGACAAGCAAAAGAAAAGACTCGCAGTTGAGGGTTCGTTGTATGATGGGACGGTGTGTGTGTGTGTGTGTGTGTGTGTGTTTTTTATGATTGCGTGGTTTATTTACGACATGTTGAGCGGCGTGCGCGGCCTACACTGCACGGCGAGCGAGGAACATTGTTATCCCCGGGAGTGGGGCTTCACCGTGATGTCGTGACGCTGCGTCTACGTGCGTGCGATTATGCGGAGGCTAGGAAAATGACGACGTCATAGTCCGGGTAGAAGGAAAAATGAACGCGTACACACGTGGTCTTTAAAGGTAATAATAATAACAACTGTTGGTATTTAGCGTCCCAAAATCACGATACGATTATGAGAGATGCCGTAGTGGAGGGCTCCAGAAATTTCGGCCACCTGGGGTTCTTTGACGTGCACCTAAATCTAAGTACGTGGGCCTCTAGCATTTTCGCCTCCATCGAAAATGCGGCCGCCGCGGCCGGGATTCGATCCCGCGACCAGCGGGTCAGCAGCCCAGCACCATTACCACAATACCACCGTGGCGGGCGTTGCCTTAATACTATAGAGAAAAACGATTTTTTCTCGTATTAGTAAATTCCTCTTTAACGGTACCAAAACACTACGCTTGCTACGAGAAAACGCTTGGTAAGCGACAAAACGCGCGAAAAGAAAATGCGGGTGGCGAAGCCTCGTTGAAGTTCCCGCAAAAGTCGCCGTGACGTCATAGATTTCGACGGCGTCTCCTAGGCCCTACGCAATTTCTAATCGGTAAAAATGAAGTACATTGTCTTCTGAGGGAGCCGGAGACTTAGTACACCAAGTTCCAGGAAATTTCGCTCAGCCAATGTGTCCAAAATAGGAAAAAGAATATAATAAAATCCGTAATGTCACCATCGGAGATTTCGGTGGGATTGAAACTTTTGACATTGGATTTTCCCATCAATTAACCCATATATGCCTACACATAGGGCGCTTCTTTGATGCACTCTAACATCGCTATTTCTTTAGCAGATGACTAGTGCCTTCTACAGCACATCAAGCAGGCCTTATTCTCAACGTGTGCAAGCCTAGACATTGCTAGCTTTTCATGCTGCCACGTGCCGACCGCTTTCACCGGGCAAACGAGTGCTTTGTTAATAATAATATCTGGGGTTTAACGTCCCAAAACCACGATATGATTATGAGAGACGCCGTAGTGGAGGGCTCAGGAAATTTCGACAACCTGGGGTTCTTTAACGTGCACCTAAAACTAAGTACACGGGCCTCAAGCATTTTCGCCTCCATCGAAAATGCAGCCGCCGCGGTCGGGATTCGATCCCGCGACCTTCGCGCGTGCTTTGTGTGAGGAAGAAGTGCAATGTCGGTGTGCACGTGAAATGTTTCAAGGCTTACCACAACCGCACATAGCACCCCTAATGCCCAGTGTTCTATATTTATAGGACGGCTTGAAAACAGTGTTGCATTAACCTGACAGTAAATAAAGGACTTGTGCTTTCTTTTGATGGTAGAAGTATACTTTTTCTGAAAAAAAATTGTTTTGTCACTTTTTTTTAGTTTGGGCATATATGGGTTAATAAACCGATGGTGGTGAAATTAACGACACTATAGTTTTCAGAGTATGATTTGTCAGTGCAAACTAATTTATTATTGCACTTTAGTGTCCCTTTTAAGGGCCCCCCAAACCACACCGAGTTCAAAGAAGATAGAGTAGTTTCGCTCTCTCCTTCACTCAAGCGCTATCTCCTCGTCGCCACTTATTTCCTTATCAAGCACGTGTGCAATGTCAGCACTAAGCGCTGAGCCGATCACGATTTCGGGCTTGTCGGCTGCACGCTGTTATCTCCGTTTGCGCAGTCGGAAACACAGAAAATGAAGTGAAATCAGCTGATCACGCACGACAGTCATACGAGACAAGGAAGGACAGGTGAAAGGCTGCATAGCAAGGCAGAAAATTCACAAATGATATTTGTCGTGTATGGACCAGTCTAGAGTATATAGTACGTACAGTCGCGCTCAATATGACTTGCAACACGGGAGCGCGTGGCCTCATGAGCTCGCTCATGGCTTCAACTTGTTCTCATTTCAATTGCTACATATTTATAAATATTCTGTCATTTGGGATCATTTCCAAGCGAGAGAACAGCGTTTAGTTATGGAAATAAGGGCTAGTGGAAGCCATAAGCAGTCTTCGAACTCGTGAGGCCACGCGCTACTGTGTTGCAAGTCATATTGAGCGCCACTGTACCTTAATGACGTCACGTGCAAAACCGTTCTGGCGCCACGAAGTGATTCATATAGAAAACGCTAAGAGACAATAATACGCTCGTTTTTTTTTGTATCTTCAGAGTCTGTTTAGGAGCCTTTTAACACAGTGGGAATTTGTGGATCTGTACACTCTTAATCATGTCTTGGTTAAATGCTGGCTATATCCAGGAAACCAGACGAAAAATGTCCCGTTTCCTGCCTATATCTAGCACTTTATGCGGGACCTGATTAAGAGTAGATGCATTTGCGCGCCCCTTCTGCGGGCGCCTCTCATTGGCTCTCCCTATGTTTGCTTATGAGTGGGGGCAAGCATGCGTATACTGTATGCAGGCCCGTAGCCAGGAATTTTTTTCGGGGGGGGGGGGGGGGGGGCTTGCTGAAAGCCCCCCCCCCCCCCCCGGCTACGGGCCTGACTGTATGCATCATTGTCACTTCATGTCAATGGGTTTGCGAGTGGCGGTGTCTTTGCGTGCATTGCGTGCGTACACGAGTGTTTGTATGCAAGTTTACGTTCGTGTGTACGCGTACATTGTGTTCGTGTATTTGACGTCGTTTGTATACATTGTGTGCGTGCGTGTTTGCATACATTGCAAGTGTGCACGAGTGTTTGCATACATTTTTGCTTGCGTGTGTTTGCGCGCACTGTGTACTTGCGTACCGATTTCTTGCGTGCGTGTGTTTTGCATACATCGCGCTGCGTGCTTGACTGAGTGAGAGAGCACACTGGAACGCCCTCACGTCTTACACTGTCCTGCACTTGGCTTCCTCGCGAGTTTCTCTCGCAAGTCCATACGTTTAGAAACGAGTGGAGTAGGTTAACGGCTTCTCGCCGCCTCCCCCGCGCATGCGCAGGCAACAACTTACCTTCCTATAGACTGGAGAGAGAGAGAGATAATAATCTTTATTGAAAATCCCGGAGAGGTTAGCCTGGTTTGTCGCCTGGCTTGCTACTCCGAGTGTCGGGTGATGACTATGGTATATACAATGAATCACACATACACACACACGGTACGTACAGTCACATACGCATAAAGTCACATACACAAAAGTGTCATTCACAAACTTTGGTTTAGTCCAGTGTTCCTCAAGAACACCAACAGCGCTTTGGTGTTGCGCATCGCGCAACCGCTGTCTTGCCACAGGCCGAGAAGCTGCCGCAGTTCCAACCTCGAGCCGCGTTGCAAATTAAGTTCTGCCTTCAGAATCTCTCGTTCAGGCGTCGTAACGGGAACAGTCGGAGAATACGTGCTTTAAGTCTTCCCGAGTGTTACATGTGGTGCACGTGGATGAGTCCGACTGCCTGATCTTGTGCTTGAACTATTTCGTATAGTAAACGTCGAGTCTCAGCCGGTGAATGCACGTGTCATCTTGTCTGGTTAGTCCCCGCATATAAAAGCTACACGTCGGGTCTATTCTGTGCAGCGGTCCGTACTGGTTATTTGCATCGCACCATATTGTTCTCTGCAGATTCCGCGCGAACGCAGATACCAAAGTCGCTGCATCTTTCCTTGAAAAAGGAATGTCGATTTTCTCAGATGCCGTGTCATGTGCAGCTCTGGCAGCGGTATCAGCACGGACATTCCCTTCTACGCCGCAGTGAGCTGGTGGCCACTGCAGTACTACATCGTGGTGTAGCTCATGAGCATTATTGCCTATAGGCGCCTGATGTCCAGGACTAGTTGATCTTGCGTACGTGGTGATTTTAGGGACTGCAGTGCGACTCGTGAGTCGGAGAATACAGACTGGCACAACTTGAAGAGACCGGATAGAAAAGAGCGGAACAATGCCCCGCAGTTCCTTGTGGCTGCGGAAGTGCGATTTCCGAACTTGTCTTAATCTAAGAGCGACAGAAGACCTACAGGCGCTAAGTGACACAGGAAAGGCATGGCGATATGTCCAGCTCATGGGTGTACGTGTCATCTTTGAAGGAAACGGCGCGAAGAGCGGAACAAGCGAGTTGCGATCGCAATTACACAGAGCGTTGACAGCAGACGCATACCCGCTCGATCGTCACGCGCTGTTCGTGTTGTTCTCTTCACGGAAGTTGCTGCAGCTATATAGTATGGAGGCTTACATCCTTGCGTACATTCCAATTTACAAAGGGTTGAACAACAATAACGTCTGTGTAAAACACGGAAGTGAGCCCGTGAAGTACACGAACTCACCCTCTTGCGTGTGTGTGTGTGTGTGTGTGTTGTGCGTGCGTGTTTCATCTCACAAACAGCAGCACCCCAAAAAGATTTACGAAGGCGATATTTTCGATTCCGCTCTGGCATAAACACTCGCGCATAATACGGGTATGCGTAGTACAAGTACCGACTCCTGAATAAGGGATGAAGTTGCATTCGAAAGAAAGAAAAAGAAATGCGGCACTCCTTATGCTTTTTGAAAAACGTTTTCCATTACGACGGCGGCGTTTTGGGAAGCGTGAAAGTGCCTGAGCTATAGGAGAGTGCTTTTTCGCAGTTTTTTTTTTCGGTGAGCAACAGCGAACGCATTCGAGAGCACAACGGGTGCAAATGACACGGCAATATTTCAGATGAAACTGGTAAGTTTGCCTAAAGCGAACTCCCTTTTTTACGTTTCATGATGTTCTAACCCACAACCCAAACATCCTTGACCGTTTCTTTATTTCATGGAGACAATAACAATCTCCCCCGCTCTTCTAGCTCGACGCTTGCTTGTATGTAAGCGTCAAGTAGAATCGTGCTTTATCCAATCGTATTTCGTCTGCATCGTTTGTGCGATTGCCTGCGTCGTCTCGAATGTTTTATTTTTTTGTCGGACAGAAGAAAGGGTACGCGAGGACGCGCCAGATTACGCGCAATAAGAAAAGTTGGCAGAAAACATTGGAATGGGACTGAAGGAAGACGCAATGCGGCTGTTATAACAGCGGATAGACAACAGATAGTCGATATTTGCCATCACTTATGATAAAATTTGTCAATGCAATACCTTGTTTTGCCAAGTCTAACGGGTGTATCTAACAGTTGGTCAAGACTGGCCAACGCGAGTCGACGCAAGCAATCATTTACCAATTTGTAGCAAATATAGGAGCGATTAAGTCAACACAAACCAACAGTAACCTGTGCTTACCAATGCTAACAAATACGATAGTTGAATTCCTGCAGAAATACTCATCGTACCTTGTTACAGAATGTGGGTGAGAGAGGGCACGCTAGAAAGACGCTGTTTTCAATTTAAAAAAAAAAGAAAGGGTCGTTTTTCTTCAAGCTCATATCAGCTTACGAGGAGTTAGATATATAACTCTTCGAAGAGGTTTCGAAGAGCTACGGCTTCTCTAAAGAGTCTTCGTTTTCGTCTGCTACAAAAAGCCCTCGCGTCGTCTGTCACTGCGCTGTGCCGTAATACGCGTATACGTCAGGCTATATAACGCCCGTCATGCATGCATTCACTGCGAGGTTCCGGAGCAGACGAAAAAGACGAGACGACGCGCGACCGACCTCGGAAGTTCGTATGAGCTCTTTTGTTTTCGTCGCGCCTTTTGTTTTTGTTTTCTTCGCGGTATACACGAGGAGGGGTCGCGTGACATTCCGACTGCAGCCCGCGGCGCGGTCGGCTGTCACACGTTCACGGCGTGACGCCGCGACCCGCGCGCTTGCTGACGTTTCCGGGCGGCAGGTGAGTCCTCGCGGCCAGCGGTAGGGGGAGGTCTTTTCAAAAGCACGGTCCAGGAAACGCCACGCAAGGAACGCGGCGTACAACAAAGATGGCTCAGTACTCGCTTCACTCGTGTCATTCTCATCTTACTAACGCGGCGACGTCTCGGTATAAGGTCACACGCTTATAGCAGTGCCGCGAGGGCGCATGCGCGAAGGTAAACCGTTTAATCACGCTATGAGGAAATGACATTCAAGCGTACGTCGTCCCGGACTTCTTACTATAACGGTCCAAGTATAGGCTTAAGGAGAGTGCCGCCTGTTGCTCGCGTTGAGTGAAGAATCATCTGCTTACTGTTTTCTTGACGTCTGTTACAGAGTTCGCAGAAGAGCGTCGTCCGTGCTTTTTGTGCGCACGTCTCAGTCTGATGTGCTAGCGAAAGTACCGCAATGGGAACATAATAAAAGTGCCAGCGGGACAGTGCCACGATGGAATTACCCCAAGAAATGTATCACAGAAAAAAAAAGTACCACTACGCGACAACGAGGAGAGAGAATGAGGAGGAGATTTGACAACGAGGAGAGAGACAGAGAGAATAAACATATTTATTTGGTTTTCATTTAGGCATCGTCTTTGGGGTGGTCTCCCCATTCCAGGAAACCATAGGCTTTCGCCGCTTCGACAGCACTCGCTACCAGCTGGCGCTGGTCTTCGAGGGTGTGGCTGGCTAAGGCTCGCTCCCAAAGCTCAGGCGTGTGGTGTGGATTAGATTCACTTATAGGTGACTACACCCCCCTTGCTACACGGTATAGCGTGCCCTGTGCTCCACAAAATTGGCACTGTGGGGAGGACATGAAGGGGGCAAAGTGGTAATTTCTAGATGGGTGGGGAAAGCTGTTGGTCAGGAATTGTCATTATAAATGTGGAATGCCGCAATTCCGCAATGAAATTTAGGAGAACTGATATTTGGACGAGTTGGTTGGCGTTCATCATGAAAACGGCGCTTTTCCCATTGTTTCATTCTTTGTCCTCGCGTTGTTGCGCTGTTTTCACTGTTTTCAAGATGAGCCGCAATGAAAGTACAACGGGGAAGCAATCGCAATGAAGTTATCGCGATAAATCTACCATCCCGAATTAAACTTAAAAGTGCCATCGCAAAAGTGCTATCATGGAGAACCACAAAGAAAATGCACAAGTTAAAGTTCACCGACGTATCGAGATGTCAGCACCGCACTAAGAAATATCGCCGCTAAAGTATTGGAATAAACGTAGCACTTCAGTATATGATCGCAATGGACGTACCAAAGTAAACACACGGCTACTGAACATCATAGGCGTCATGTCTGGGACATGGCTCACTACACACATACGAACGTAGTATTATTTTTCAAATAAAACGTAGTATTATTATTAAAATAAAAACCAGGTACGCAGAAAGTGTGACGAGTTGAACGATGCACACCATAAAATGCTGCGCTGCGAAATTTCTAGAATTAATAACAGAGCTGGGAAGGCATGTAATCTCTCTTTTGCGGACATGCAGGGAGAGAGCCCATGTGTCGTATAGACGAAGTTTATCCTACACCGAGACTACACTGGGATTACGAATAGACTGCACCCGAATGCGAATCCACCCTTCGAATTTCTCCGCGTACGGTACGCATGGTTTCAAACCTGAACACCATGGGCATCGGCAGGAGGGTGCAAAAGGGGCACTTGACACCCCCCCCCCTATCCCTCCGCAAAGCAACACGGGTTTGCACCCCCCCCCCCCAAGACAAAATGCTGCCGACGCCCACGACGCACGCGGAATAAGACTGCAGTGGTTAGTCGGCGGGCGTGGCTCAACCTCAAGTGGCTTGCCTGTTCCAACAGAACCCCACCTATAGAACACAACGCACATCGCGGGCATATCTTATATTTGCGCACAACCCTTCACAGATATAGCTCGATCGGCTAACCGCTCCCTGTTACCATCCATCAATGTTCTCACGCAGACGCGTCGGGCTTTGGGGAAAACCCCACCGCTACGTCGTCTCCGTGCACCTTCCGCTGTAAACGAAAGTCGGCAGCGCAGACAGAAACGGAGAGGGTTACAAGAATATCGTTAATCCTTGGGGTCTCGATTCGATGTCGGGTAATTCCAGCGGGGATCTCCACGACCTTTAGAAAGGGAGGGTGGATAGCGATAATTGGCCAGACAAAAGAGGAACAGCGTACAAGATACGATACTCGCTACATACAGTATGCAAGGAATGATGGAGTTTCGGAGGCGACGCGTCAAAATGAGATCCGATCAAACTGTGTATAGCTGACTGTGCATGCCAAGCGATAATGTCGTCCTTGACGAACCTTGACGCGCGTGGATGAGACAATCTCAAATCGAAAATGCCAGCATCCCATAAAAAAGGCCGAACAAAAAGAAACACGTTGAAGAAGTATTGTACACTGACCTAGAAATGTTAACAAAACAAATGCTTCGCTCTCCGCGAGGTCCGATGCTGTTCACTTTCCTACACCCACCGAAGAAACACCCTCGACAGAAATGCGTAGAGACAGACGGCAGTGACCGCAGACGTAAAAAAAAGAAGAAAAGGCAATAGGCTAGTACTGGTAGGGTGCAGACGACACGAAATGGAAGATTGATGAGGCATAGGAGACAGATGGAAATGAAGTAGAAGCTATAGTACATAGCTATATAAGGACGCAATCGCACGCACGCCCGACAACCGTGCGTCCTTGATAGACCTTGACACCTGCGTATAGCTGTGAGCATTGACCTTATTGTTCCGTGGCACCGTGTAAAACCCCAAAAGGAGTTAAGAGAACGTGAAGGGTGCTCCTTCTCCTGTGGTGTACTGAGCGCAATGGAAGGTGTGTTCCAACACTCACCGTAGAAGGGTAAGTAGACAGCTAAGCGGACAGCGGCCATCTTAAGTCCCCTTCCAATTCTCACGTAGCTGGAAAAATAGACAGCTTCGAGAAGACGGCATCGGAGACAAATACGATGCAGGCTACTTTGCCGTCCGAACAAGCCGGCACTCACATCCCTTGACCCCTTCCCTCGTTATTTTCGTACACAAAAACAGCCATACTTTTGTGGCTTGTAGTTGAAGACGGCGGCTCAGTGAAATGCTCGGACAGCTCGGATCTCGCCGGTATGGTCATCAGCACGCTTTTCTACGTGTGCCGTTCAATTTTTCACAGATTTGGGCACGAAAAATGTTACGGAAATAACAATCATGTTTGTTTTTCTCAGCTTTCCCTTCTCGATGCGAGGTGGCTTCATGTCGCGCAGGCGTCGTCCAGACGTGTTCCATTTTTCGGAATGCTGGGGTTCGATGCTGTCTTCTAAGCTGTCAGCGTAGACTATCTATGATGCTGTGCAGAATTGGAACACAGCCGAAGTTGGCGATATGCCACTACGTCTGGTCCTGCAAGTGAATATGACCTGAAAGTGCACCGCTCATGAACAACGTGTAGAAAAGAGGTTTCCCCACGAAAGCAGTGAACACGTTGTGTTACCGGAAGGTGCGCGGGTGATTCGCAAAAAGATGTCTAACTTTAACTTTTTTTTTGTTTTTTGCGAGAGGTTCGTGTAAGTGATGCGTGGTGCCACATATTGCATCGAACGAGTACCACAGGCGGAGAAAATTGCTAACCAGGTCTGTCAGGCTAACGCCGCTTGTGGCAACATCATCACCAGCATCATCGGTATCACCGTAGGCTGCTAAAACCTGGCTAAAACAGTGGACAGCCAGCTGGAGGTTGCGTACCTAAAATATTAAATTCGAACAACATTCAGCAGAGTTAAGCAGATTATCAGTACAATCGACCGAGAAAAAAATAAGAAGATGGCTTTTGCCTTCGAGTCGTCTTATGGATATGCATAAGAAATCGCGTGACATTTGCTCCCGTTAACAAGTGAAGGGTTCCAACAAGTTTCAAACGCGAACACAAGAAGAAAAAAGGAAACGCACAGGGCGCCTTTTTTTTTCTTCTTGCGCTAGCGTTTAAAACTTGTTGGAACGCTTCACTTGTCATCATGTACCAAATGGCCGAGAAAACCACACTACTAAATTGCTCCCTTTAGTTTTTCAAGCTAGCCGTGCTCATTCTAGTCATGTGTCTTGGAGAGCGCTAGCGGCATCTTTTCTGCCTGGGCCACCTCCGGGACTTCACGTGGTGCCTGGGATGGGGTGTGCTTCCCAATCTTGACCGCCTCGAGCGGTGGAGAATGGTCCAGTCAGCTACATGCCCCAACTAGCCCCTTCAGGAAACAAATCAGCACGTTCTGAGGCAATGCGTCATTGCGCGGATTTTCTGCAGGGCTGTGCACGTAGTATTTCAGGGCCTCGGAATGAATATCGCTTCGTTTCTTGTCGACGTTGCTCTCGAGGCTGCTTCGCGCGCCTTCTCATTGTTGCCCGCGCTTTCTGTCCTTGGCGCAACCTGTGCGAGGCGGTTGCCGCTATCGGCAGCAATGCCGTGTAAGTGCGCAAGATGTACACATTCAACCTCATTCGTGCTTTCTTTTTGAGCAGGTAATGTGGATGTGTACACCCAACTCTTTGCTACAAACTATACACGTATATGCGCGTAATAAGTGTGAAGCACCAATCATTCATGTTGCCTTCACGACATGCCATGAGTCTATTTGTCTATGTGCAACAGTGTAGCCAGAATTTTTTTTCTGGGGGGTGGGGGTTGTAATCAACCATACTTTATGTTCGTGCGTGCGTTTCTATATGTGCGTTTATATACACGCGTGTACAATTAAAAAATTTCAGGGGGGGGGGGGGTTGAACCCTCCCAACCTGGCTACGCCACTGTCCACGTGAGTGAAGTCTGTCTCTTGATTCATGTAAGCATATGTCCAATAAGCTTAATTGTTATTGATGTTAATCGTCTATGACATGATAAATTTTTCTAAAAACAGCTTTCGCTCTTGTCACGTGGTTACAGCTATTTTTCCTACACCGTTGGGTACAGGAACCGTAAGATTTAAGAATTCTGGAGACAACGCTAATCCTTAACTATAGCAGACCACCTTAGCCACGGCTTCCCTGCCTTCAATCTTCGCAGTAGTGGAAAGGCCCCGAATTTCTTTTCTGCTTTTTTTGTTTGGTTGTTTCTTTTTTTACTGACAACAGTGCCTAACCTTAAAAGGCGATCTTTCTGCGAAAGTAGGGTAAGAGCACGATAAGAATAAGCCCCTTTATTGTTTTTTTTTTAACGCAGGAGGAAAATGCATCTCCGTATTGCGTGGGACACGCCGCTGCGCATTCGTCTATTCCCGGACCTTTTACCGTGCATATACGTGACCCCTTGAATAACTATCATCGCAGATCGATACGGCAGGTTGCCCTTAACGTCTCAAGGTCATGAACTAGTTTTAACACTTTACTGTCTGCGGGTTACTCGTCCACTTCGTTATTTTTTTTATTTTGTTCTTGCGGTCGCGCATTGATTACGACAGGTTACGACACGTATATAAACTTCAACCTCCTTTTGTTCTCGCTGCACGTCGACTGAAAAAAGAAGGAGGACCTCGAGAACCCGCGTTACCCGAGAGAAACCAGAGCAAACCGTACGTGTCTCCTAAAAAGTCACGTGGTCCGTTATGAGTTTGCCTAAGATGACTCGAAGCCGAAAGCCATCTTCTTTTCCTTCTCGGTCGACTCTATTGATTTCCACCCTCTTCTCCTGGAAGCCTTCTGCACCCAACGTGGTTTTGCAATGCCTCCGGGATCGGAGGCACTGGAAGCTTTGTGCACCTCACGTGCCTTTGCAGTGCCTCCGTGATCGGCCCACCTTTGGCCAAGCGACCATGTCATATGTGACGACGTCGTGATGTGACGCCAAGCTGTGTGATGCCACGATGACGTCACAAACATTGGCGACCTGTGGCGTCATTGCATGATGATTTCTTGCATCACTCGTGTTGGCGCCGACGCTAACAGTCACTTCTCGCGTTTGATGATGCATGTAAGGATTTCGCCTTTAAAAAGATCAAGCATGCGCAGGCTGCCCCAGCTAACTTTAGCCGGAGTTTAAAAATACTCCACAACGACGCACTCCATAACGACGCGACCAAATGCACGTTGCCCACTGTTTCATGGAGTAAGTCCACTATATATTTTCTTTCTGTCTAATTCCTTAATTAGGCAAGATTAATTAACTAACCTGCGAGGCGACGAAGCTCGGCGAAAAATGCCCACTAGAAAGCTCTAGATCGACTTCGAAACCGTCCTGCTAGACACTTTCTAACTTTGTCTAGAAATTATTAGTATTTTCCTGCTTACTACAGATTCCCGCGAAGTGCGAAAGAATACCACGTGACATGGCCGTGTCCTATGGGTCTCCTTTCGGGCTGCAAATCATGAACACGTTCCCGTTCTTCCAAGGAGTTATACCACGTTGCGCCTGAAAGGGCGCGCCTAAATCTTGTTGCACTGCGAGCGAGCATGACGTCAGCAAAACAGCACGAATCGTTCTGCGAACGTTAGGGAGGTTCCTTTCCCATGACTCTTGCATGCCTTTTTTTATTTTCTTTTTCAATTGGACCGACACCTCGTGCCATAGCCGTCTCATTCCTCTTTGTCTACTGCGGGTGTGTGCTCTGTGTTCTTATTAGTTCGTAAAGGATAAATTATAGTGAACCTTTTAAAACGAACGCGCCGATCTGTTTACCGACAAGGGAGAAGGCGTGGGCAGCGTATAACCATATAAGAGGTCGTTACTTTTTTTACTAAGAAAAAAGGAGTTCGCAAGCAGCGATAGTTCAAGGTTCACACGGGGGCGGTACTCGTTTTACCGCATCCGTAATACGACCTCATAGCGTCCGCGTGCAAATGTTGCACTTGCCGGTTTGAGAAGTTTTCACTTGAGCTAGAGAAAGAGAAGAGAGAGGAGAAATATGTTTTGTTTGTGGCCTCCAAGGCAAGAGATAAATAGCCTCGTGTTTCTGACTCGAAGTATGAGAGCGATTGCTTGCTTGCTGGCTTTTTAGCTTGCTTGCGAAGACAGTAGAGGTATCGTCTTTCCACTTTCGTTCCAAGTTCAGCGCAGCGCGATAGCCAAGGTCGAACGAGGCAATCTCTCTACACCCACACGCGAGAGTTCACACAAAACTTGAACGATACAGTGGACGACAAGACTGATACCAGCTCTATAACTAGCAGTAGCATAGTCAGAAATTTTTCCGAGGGGGAGGGGGGGGGGGGTTGGAACTCCCCGCCCCGTTGCCTACGCCAGTGATTACTAGGAATGAAAAAAAAGATGGGAAAAGTTGTAATGCCTTGCTGTATCCACGTGCATCATGTATGGCACGGAGCACGAGTACTGTATATCGCTGCCTACCTAAGTGCAACGCAGGGATTGATACATATTCCTCGCCCCACGTCCATACACACCCCTAAGACCACCCCAGTAGGAAAGAACCCCTAAAGCTTATTCCGCACCCCTCCCCTCTTACAGACAAACACTCATCTAACCTCCTCCCCCCCCCCCCCTCTAAACACCTGCGGTACGGTAACACACCCCAATATCGTAATTCTGAACGAACCCCTGTCTAACCGAGACTAAGAAGCTGTAATGTCCGTGTCCTCCTACCAGTGACAATGTTTATGCAGGCATATATATTCTTTTTATTTATTTTCAATTTACATCACAGTAGAGTGCCACACTTCAGTTAATTAAAAAGTCCGTAAACAGGGGGTGGGTGGTCGAGCCGACGTTTCGACAAGTGTACTTGTCTTCTCACCCACCACCTGTTTAAGGAATTTTTCATCGCAAGCTTTTCCATCTTCCCCTACCAGCCGTTTTCTTACACTTCAGTTAAGATATCCCGCACGCTTTCCCTGGCCTCATAAAGTTGTAACAAAGAGAGGATAAAAACTACGCTATGATTACTAGCCACGCAGTAGTGCGTCATCCTGATTCATTTTGACCACTTGAATTTCCTTAACGTGCACATAAATAAATATAAGTGCACGCTTTTCCTTTTTCTTTTTCATTTCGCTCCCGTCGAAATCCGTTAACCCTGGCCGGAGATGAAAAATTCTTGAACAAGAGGTGTCGAAAGATTGGCTACAGCGACACCCCGCGTTCAAAGGATGTTTTTCATCTCTTCGAGCATGGCCTCCGAAATTGCACGCCGCCGGCGCGCAATCTCGGAGGCCATGCTTCAAGCTTTCATTTCCACTCGCAGAAGAGATCGAGCAAAAAGGGCGTCTTTTTGTCCCACAATAATAATCGTCATTCTGGCTTGCTTGCGTTTCCTTTCTTGAAAACTCGGCGCTGGCCACTTTCCTGCCAAGAATGCTATGTCACGCTGATAGCGCAATGCCCTTCGTGACCAGAAAGTGGCGGGCGCGCGGCGATGATGCATGCAAAGGAAGGCAAAATAAATTACAAATATTGTTGTGGGACAAAAAGACGCCCGTTTTCACTTGATCTTTTCTGTGAGCGTTCCCCTGATCTGCCTTATATTTGGATTAATCTGGGATGGTTTACTCGACCCCCCACCACCCAATTTCGAACCGGCATGTTTGAGATTATAGCAGCGCGACTCCCTATCCCCTAAGGTACCGCGACGGATTAACGTGTCCCGTAAAGTTTTGTTGTCGAGTGTACATACGTACAGTGTACTGAGTGTGGCGAAAGGGTTGCTGCGCCTCCTCTTCCTACGCAATCGGCAGCGACGCGGGCGCAGTCTCGCTACCCACACGACGTCGGAGACGAGGCGGCATTGGCTCCTGCGTGCGGGCAAGCGAGGGTCCCCCCCTTCCTCCTGCCGACCCCGAACAAAACGCCGCGGGGTACCTGGGAGTGATAATGACCGCCGCACACAAGGCGAGAGTACAGGCGCTCCAAGAGGTCGAGGAGAAAAAGCCAACGCACCCGCCTGGGCTGCTGCTAGTTCGGGCTCATCGAACCGCCTCGTTGCAGCTGCATGTATATATAACGTGTAGATGAGGACGGTATACCGGTGTAACTCGTAGCATTCACCCGGAATATCTGTTTTTACGCAGTCGGCTGACCTAATTTCAGAACGGATTTGTTTAGCGGCTATAGAAAATCATCTATGTGAGCGACTGACTGAGCAAACGAGCGAGCGTGCGACTCACGAGCGAGCTTGTGACTCAGTTATTTATTTAATGAGTGAGTGAGTGAGTGAGTGAGTGAGTGAGTGAGTGAGTGAGTGAGTGAGTGAGTGAGTGAGTGAGTGAGTGAGTGAGTGAGTGAGTGAGTGAGTGAGTGAGTGAGTGAGTGAGTGAGTGAGTGAGTGAGTGAGTGAGTGAGTGAGTGAGTGAGTGAGTGAGTGAGTGAGTGAGTGAGTGAGTGAGTGAGTGAGTGAGTGAGTGAGTGAGTGAGTGAGTGAGTGAGTTACGCTTTAGAGGTTTTGACAATCATATGAATCCAACAGACCAATCAGCTGGGCCAGGGAAAGCATAGCGTACGTTAAGTGTTGTCCTTAACTGTAGGGCATGTGTATTAATCATGACGTAAATTGAAATGAAACAAAGTGGACAACAAATCACCCTTTCCGTCGGCGGGATCCGAACCCGCAACCATCGGACTACTTACTAAATCTACGAATTCTCGGAGAGGCCTGTCTGGAGGGATGCCTATGGCACACCGATAATAATAAATACGCGGGTGATTACAAATGCTGATACACGTGTGCAAGCTCGCACGACGCTAACTAGAGGAGTTCTTGATCGAGGAACAATAGAGCTCGCTGCTCTCTTGAAAAAGTATGAGTACTTTCGCTGTGTACCCGGGGCGCAGTGTCAACGGTAGCGTGGAACGAAAAGTATATATATATTCCAGGCATGACACGACCACACGGTGCGCCCGCGATGTTCGGTGGTGGTTCGGTTTCCATCCACGGCTCGCGGCACCAGTTGAGCGCGTATATTTATAACATCGGTCTGGCACGACATAGCGTATACGGTGCAGCTTGCCAGGTGGCACGGAAGAGTGCGATTACGATTGACCTAAGCCCGAACACCCGACCGGTCGCCGCCGCCGACGATAGCTCGCACAGAAAATGAAACGCGCCGCTCTCCGTCCCGACTACTATATATGAGCGAGTTAACATGTGTATGCGGATTCGCGCTGTTCACGATGCGATGTTGGCGGGTTCGTGTGCAAAGAGCAGACGACGATTATCTCCATCCAGGGACACGTCTCGACACTGGACAAACTCTTCTACGCTGTTGGCATTTACAACATCGCTTGGCACGCCTACTACGTCACTCAACAGCCGAATGAAAACAAGCAAAGAATGCTGGGAAGTCTTAGTTGCGTTTTGACATGATGTATTTCTCATTATTAGTCCCTCTCAAGCGGAAAGGGGGCGTTTAGTAATGATTTCTTGCTTCTGTTAATATAGCAGTTAATATAGCCCTTTATGAAATCGTGACGCCAAGTCGCCTCTTTTTCTTCCTTCCCTCCTTTCTCTCTCCTCGGAAGTTAGGCTAGACGACGCAGATAGCAACGAAGACGAAAGCGTGCTATCCACAGTTGGCCACCAACACAGCGAAGAATGTGAGAAAAGGCCGTCGCGCGGTGGGACAACAATGCACACGCGGAACGGGAGAACGCTCCGGAGAGCAGTCGAGAGAGCCGAAACGTCTTCCGCTGGGCTCTCCGCTACGGAAGAGTTGCCTCCGATAACGGAGGAGAACACAATGGACGAAAACGGAGAGAGAAAGAGGGGGCAAAGTAGTCGTGAAGTGAAGAGATAAACGCTGCATCTTGCACCTACTGTAAGGGACATTCGCTTTGCATAAATATGCACTAATGGGGAAAACCACTTTTCGCATATTAGTTATAATTGCCCTCCCGCCATACAAAAGAAAACACCACTCTTAAAGGGACACTAAAGAGCAAAACGATTTTTCTCGCATTAGTAAAGTAATCTTCCACGATTCCAAAAACACCACGCTTACTGCGAGAAGACGCTTAATAAGCGAGAAAACGCGCAAAATGACAATACAGGTGGCGACGCCACCTTGGAATTCCCGCACCATTTGCCGTGACGTCACACATTTTTGACTGCGCCTGCTTGGGCCTACGTAGTTCCTAATCGGTTAAATCGAAGTACATTGTCCTCTGAGGGGGCCAGAGACTTGACATAACGAGTTTGTGGACATTTCGTCGAGCCACTGGCGCCAAAATACGTTAAATGCTCTTTGAAATCTTTTACGTCACGAATTACAAAGTTTGGCGCGAGATTTAAAAATGAAACTTTGAACTTTGTTTTCTCCTCTAATAATAAACCTATGGTGGTGAAATAAACTACACAAGAGTTCTCCGAGCACGCTTTATCAATCTAAACCAATTCATTGTTCCTCTTTAGTGTCCCTTTAAGCCTTGCCGCTTGGTAAGCCAGAACACCTGTGGCGTAAAACCAGGAAAGTCACAAGGGGGTACACACATATTGACATGGCGGCCATTTTGTTTTTATCAATATTCGTTTTATTTTTATAATATATTAAAATTAATATCATACTTGAAAATAAAATTTAAAGACAAGCATGGCTTTCAAGCTCCCGTGATTGCATTGTGCTATTAGGAATTCTCGGAAACCAGTCAAACGGTTGTTGAATGAAAATTTATGACAGTCTTACAAAGCTGGAAGGTATTCAACACAGACACACACTACAAAATTAACAGGCGTTAAAAAAAAGTTGAATGCGCGATACCTACCTGTCGAGCAATTCAGTTATGATGTTTGAAAGATAAATCTCAACGGGGGGACACTTGCGTGGCATGTGCCCCTCCTCCCTCCCCCCAATTTGATCACAAAGGGGGGTCAGGACCCCCGTGATTTACCCCACGCACAGATAGAATAGGTCGAGACACCATCTTCGAGTTCCAGCGACAAGTCGACGTGACGTAATAAATTTTCACAGAGTGTTCGCGGACCTACATAATTATTTCGTAAAAATGAATTACATTCTTCTCCAAGGAAGCTAGTGGGCTAACGTTGCCAATTTCGGTTAACTTTATTTGGTCACTGTGTCCCAAATAGGAAAAAAAAGAACGTGTTTCAAATACAGTGAAATATCGTCGATACGATTTCCACGGGAACCGGCAAATAAAACATATTATGCGAAAATCGTATTAACCAGAGAGGTGTAAAAAAAGCAGGAAAAATATGCATACTCCGTCAGCAACTCACTTTTATTGAGCAACATTTAACTTTTTTTTTTTTTTTGCTTTAACGCTCGGGGGCAAATTATTCTGAAAAGTAAAAAAAAAGAATAAAAAAGAAGAAGCTGCAGTTTGTTCCCTCACCTCTGCATTCGCGACGAAGCTACGCAAAACCAACGCTACTGCGGCCTCAGCCGCTCTGCAAGGTGCAGATCGTGGCTTATTGGATCGTGGTTTGATCTAGTATACCGAAAAATAAACGTAGGATTTCTAGATACATCGATCAAGATACGCTTTCGCGGTCGTATTATCCGAATTTCGGCAAGAATGTAGTCCTATTAAACTTATCAGAATGCATTATTTTCCAGGGACGTCAGCCGGGAATGGAATGAAAAACGTATTAGGCCGAAAAACGTATTATGCAGAATCATATCAACCATATTGCACTGTATGTGTCATTACAATGATTACGGATGCTATAAGCAGGGTGTCGGAACGAAATGTTTTTCGTTTCGGTTTTAGTTTCGTTCCACCGCAAAAAGTTCCGTTCCGTTTCTGTTCCGGAACGAAAAAAAGAAAAAACGTTCCGTAACGGTTCGTAACGGTTTTTTTTTTCTTTTGTATGAAAACAATTGAAGGCAAGGCAATCATTAAAAAAAAACATTGGATTTGTGATGTAGTTACTTGCCCTCCTTTTAAGAAAGTGGGACAAGGGTAAAACACGTTCTTCAGAGGAGCGGAAGTAACTGTACCACGAATTCCTACCAACTAGCACAAACTAGTATTCATTTCAAAGTCATGGTATTTATTTTCTCACAAGACAAATACGAATTTTTTTAGTCGGCTAAATGCTTTGTGTCAAGGGAGTGAGCACGATCTCAGAAGCAGCACGTCATTGAGTGTACTCTCTGATGTGAGACCGCTGTTCTGATAAAAAGATCGCAGGCCTGCGTGGAACACGCAGCACAGTCACAGCAAAGGCTGGAAGAGCGGACTTTGTAGAGCGGACTTTCTATAGCGGACTTTGTAGAGAATCTTGGGGCAACTAATACATGTATACATGCAGTGTACCCACTACGTGATAAATGATCGCAATTTTTCTGAAGTAGCGAAGTTCCCACTATAGTGAACATGTTTTCTAGTTCATTATAGTTCCCACTATGCCATTTTTCGTCATTCTTCGAAGAATCGCGGTACCCGCTACACATCGGTAAGGCATTATGTGCACTTTGTGCTGTGGCTGATGATGATGAAGAATTATGGCTGAGCACTTTGCAGCGCGTGCGAAGGAGTGTTGCGCAATGGGCGCTTTCATTCAATTCCAATTCCATTCCGGGGAATTAGAACTTGCCGCAGTTCCATTCATTTCAGTTCCTCGGAATGAAAAAACTTAGCCCATTCGCACTCTGCGAGTGGCCTGGCAGTTCGATTCCGTTCCTGTAATTCCTCAGCGTAGGAAAGGCATCTTGATAGTTCTATCGAGTTAAGAATGAACGTCCCATAAAGCTGATGTCATTAGATGCATTAGGAACTGCAAAAGTACGCAAAAAACGTTACCATGGTCGAGGGATAGTAATCTCGTGCAGTACAACCACACTACTAATTCCCAAAGGGGCAGTACCCCGCTACCTATAGTATTTGCATGGTCAACATGTTTGAGCAAATGGTGGTGTTTCAATATTGTTTAAGCCTAAATCTGTCAATGCTAAAATGGCGACATAGCGTATTTTTATGCTGACAAAAGTGCCTTTGCACCGAATACGGAACACTGGGCCGCACTGCCTGTCAGCACTCACGCTTGTCAAGCGCGCCTCGCAAGCATGGATGGGGTGAGGAGAACTTTCTGTGTTCGCCTGTGCGCAGGTATGCAGTGTCTTCCTTGACGCAAAGGTTATTTACGTGGGTCAGGTACCAAACTGCTCGTGAGATAAAGATCAGGCTGTGCAAAGAGTACTCGCCACTTTCGCATGGATAACCCCACTTTCGTGGGGATATCAATGCAAACCAACGCGCAAAGTAGTTTTTTCTCCCTTCGGTATCTGCCGGGATAATGCATTTGTTTGTACACTAACTTATGCCTCAGTTTGTAGTAGGTGCGTTGCTTATAAATGTACCGTGCTTGTAATCATCCAAGCCATTTAAAAAATACTGCTTTATTGTTAATTTGCGAGGCTCTGACTTACTAACGTTTGAAGTTTGAAAAACAGCACGTAGACGAAAACGTGCTCTATTTTCGGAAACAGACGTAATTCTATTCCCATTACATTCGGAGCAAAAGGCGCCTAATTCCATTACCATTCCATTCCTCCGAGCGTTGTCCCCATTCCATTCCGGGGTCGCCAAAATGTGGAATGATTCCGGAGTCATTCCAATTCAGGAGTGGCAACTCCGCAACACTGATGAGAAGCATTAAACCACACACTCTTTGCACTATTAGCATTGTGTGATGACTGGTTGTTATTTTACTCTTATGCCACGCTATATTACATATGTTAACGCAATTCCTTGCCCGACATGACGCCTGTATCGAGTATTTTTGCGATGGAGTTAAAAGCACGAGCGTGGCACTGTGCTGGAAGACCCGACTGCTACGCAGAGGGCACGGATTAAGATCCCATCCGATCCTAGAAATTTGTCTCTCATTTATTTTTTCTCATATCACGCGATAGCAGTCACGTACACCGGCGGCGGCGGACAACTTGGCGCCACAATCGGCTGTTGTGATCTCATAACAGCTCTCGCTGTAACAAATTTCAGCGCCGACAATGCCCTCTCCACTTTGGCCTGCTTGACAGGCGCGCAAAAGTCCCCTTGCGTTAATATAAGCATCTCTGGTTGCCACTGTTTTCGTTCTTCGCACAATTTCAACATATCTTTGCTCTGGAATTCCTGTCTGAGGAACGCGCAACTACTATGCCCTGAGATATGCTCACATTGCATGGGTTCAGTTGTTCCGGATTGCGTGAACCGAAAAACGATTGAAAAAATTTCGGTTTCACTCCGGAACGAAATAATATATAAAGTTTCGGTTACGTTTTCGTTCCGGTCAAAAATATCGTTTTTTTCGTTTTTCGTTTTCGGTTTTCGTTCCGTACACTCTGGCTATAAGACGTCATTGTCATATCGAAAAATGAAACGTTGACCTTAACTTTCTCTTAGTACTAGATCTACGTAGGCGAAATCAACTGAACAGTTGAATTCTGGGGTACTGCGTGCCAAGCGGATGTTATAATGACGAGGCGCGTGCAATGAGTGACCACCGTTTTTTCATCTATTCGTCTCATTTTTCCATTGGGGAGTATATGCCTGTATGAGGGTAAGCTAGCTTCCGAGCAAAAATAATAATTCATTCGTACATCCTGCTTGCCTTTTATATTATTTTTTTTCCACAATACAATTTTTTGTTCACGATACTGTTATCAGCGCTTCGAAAGAAACTGCACGCTTGCCCCCTTGCGCCGAAAGCGCGAGCTGTCGCGAAAGAAAGGAATCAAGATGGCGTTGCATGAGTTGAAGAATGACGGGACAATGCGCCAGCGAAGGTTAAAGAATACGGAAGATGAATTATCGCTTTTTCCGGGAACAAAGGGTAAGGGAAAAAACGGGAGTATCGCATCATCTCGCTTGTAACCCCTCGTCCGCCGCGGTGGATCAGTGGTTGCGGTGCCCGGCTCCTTTCGCGGTCGCATTTCGATGGATACGATAATAATTGTTGGGGTTTTACGTCCCAAACCCACGACATGACTATGAGGGACGCCGTAGTGGAGGGCTCCGGAAATTTCTACCACCTGGGGTTCTTTAACGCGCACCTAAATCTAAGCACACGGGCCTCAAGCATTTTCGCCTCCATTACGTGCGTGTCTGCCTGCCCTGAAAAATTAAGTTCCAGTTGCCCGCATGCCATTATCGCAATTCAAATCACCCGCCTCCGAGAACGGACTTGTGACGTAGCATTCGCAATACCCGCACTGCCCGACAGCCGGCGCAGCGGAGCGAAGCAGAGCCCGGCAAGAATGAAACTTGCGTTGCTCGCAAAGGGTAACGTCAACTTCCTTTTTACACGAATCAGATCGAAATGCAAAGATTTCATTTTAATACGTCTTGTAATGCAATAAAACGTTCTTTTTATTTTGTCGTGAGTTCAAGTGCTTGTCAATAGCTGTACCGAGGCCCATAGGCGTCCGCAGGGGGGGGGGGAGGTGGGTAGTTGAGGCACCCCCCCCCCCTAGTCACCTAAGAGGGGAGGGCGCCCCATACATTTTGCCCCATAGATTGACTTAGTAGGGAGGGGGGAACTGCGATGAACCTTCGCCCCCCTCCCCTCCTCAAATGAGGAACACTGCGCACGTACGCCTATGATGAGGCTACGCCAAAGGCGTAGCCAAAAGTTTTTCTTTTCTTTTTGGGGAGGAGAGGGGGTGAGCGTAAGGGGTTTCAACCATGCTTTACGTACGTTTGTGCATGCGTTTGTATGTGTGCGTGTACGTACACACGTAAAATTGAAAATTTTTTTTTTTTTTGGGGGGGGGGGTGCGTCGTCAACGTCTGAAAGCTTTAGAACTGACCGGAGTCGATGTCCAACGCTCGTGTGTACAGCCCAAGAAGTAAGACGCAAGAACGTCTGTAGTGTAAAGGCACAGAAGAAACCACGTGTCACTCGGAATTTCAGTGGCAGTTTGAAGATCACGATGCCAGAGTTCTTTCTATAGCAATTTTTTTAGGAAGACCTACGCATCGAGAACAGGAGCGCATGCTCTCACCAGCATACGAACGAGATCTAAGGTCAGAATTGAGCCGGCATACAGCCTTGTAGATTAGCAGCAGAACCCCTCATCGACCGAAAGACTCCCGTTTCGAACGAAATTAACTGTCAGGGAAAGAAACGAAACATCTCTCTGGAATTAACAACGAGCTGAATCGCTTCCCTCCTTCTTATCTCACAATCATATCGACCTCTTTAGCCAGGTGCGTTCCGTGCGCGCGTGTGTGTGTGTGTGTGTGTGCGTGCGTGTGTGTGTGTGTGTGTGCGTGTGTGCGTGTGTGCGTGCGTGTTTTTACCCGACGTCCCAACTGTGCAAGGCTTCCTAGTGCGATGAGCCCTGGTGTGGCTTGGGTGTGGTGCAAGTGCTGGTGTTCATTGATGGGGGGGGGGGGGGGGCAAGTGCCTATTTTGCACCCCCTGCCGACGCCCATACATACATACATACATACATACATACATACATACATACATACATACATACATACATACATACATACATACATACATACATACACAGACAACCACTACATGAACTTAATAATTTTTGCTCGCCCGCTAATGGCGTTTACTTTTGTTTCGCATCCTTATTTAATATATTACCACCGTTGATCTGTTTGACGAGCAACGTGACCTGCCGATATCTGTTCGTACACCCGCATCAAACTTCTAAACCGGGTCAACTGCAGTCGAGTAAATACGGTATAATCGAGAGAGTGCCGAAGGTTTCCTTAGGCTGGGCAACGCTACGAACTGGAGTAAGCACGCTTTGTTGGCCGTTCTTTTCGATGCGCTTCCAACGCGCCAGAGAGCGAGGGCTCATGGGAGACGCCGAAGGGTCAGCGCAACAATCGCCGACTGCGGGTCGAAGGTCAGGCGAGCGTGACGGTCGAATGGACGAAGGCGCAACGATCGCACAGTCCGTACGGTAGCCCGTGTAAGGAAAGACACCATAGTATAAGTGAACGGTGGGATCGCTCGCATCGGTTCTGGCGTACCCGGTCGACCAATCATTTGCTGCAAAATGCGAATAACTTCATGTTTTAAATGCGTAGCACTTTAGAGGCCCGGCTTGGCGTCTATCCACCGTCTCATGTCGAATAGTCACGCAGAGGTCAATGTATACAGGCCTAAAACAAGGCTAACAATGCTCAAAACCAATGCAAAATAAACTAACAAGGTCTAAAGTAATATTAATGCAGACATAACCAAGAATTAGCCGCAATAATTTACCTAAAATCGCGAAAAGCGCTTCTGAAACATACGGCTGATACCGGCGCCGCGCAAGAGAGGGCGCCACCGCCTAAGCAAGCGCGGGATTGCCGAGGCGGTGGCAAGGGAATCGCTGGGTTGCCCGTGCGACGCACTACCTCAGGTTTCACGGTAGTGGATCTGCATTAAGCGCAGGATTTAGAACTGCACCAAGACCTACAGAAGAACTGCATAAACGCTACTTTAACCGCAGTTTTTTTTTTTTAACAGTAGACACCGTACACGATAGGTTTATCGCACGTTAAAACGCTGCCACTTAGAGAAGATGAATGCCGGAAAATACCAATTGGAAATTTCAATGTATATTTTTCCCTACGTTCCAATGTTGTTAAGTGTTTTGTCATTATCCACATCTGCCTGTTTGCGTGCCGTGCTCACCCACGTATGTTCATTATCAACTTCTTTCACCCTGATCATATTGATTTGGTTTTTTGTAAATAGAAATTGTGTAATCGGAATATCCTGCTTTGAGGTGTGTGTACTAAGCAGTGGCGCGACTATTGGGCAAGGTTGGGGGGAGGGGGGGGGGGGGAGGTGAGGTGTGTATGAGGAACACCCATTCAGACTCCCCTTTAAACCATTCAATTTTCGGCGCCATTTTTTGGTCAGTATAGGCCGCCGAAAGGGATGTTCATAAAGATTACGTGGACATCCGTAAGTAAAGTAATATATATATATATATATATATATATATATATATATATATAACAGGGATTCACGTCAACCAGCAGTGCGTTTGTGAGGTCGGCTGCTCATTTCCACTGAAAAAAAGAAAAACACTATCACAAATTTCATATGTTGTTACGGCTTTTAACTTGTTCCATTAATTCTTGTCACGCACAGGATGTCCCTGTTTAGCTTCCAACTATAAGCTGCTTCTGAATTTAGTAAACGTCTCTTGTTATTCTTACCTCATTACTTAGATAAACAAGTGATTTAGATTATATGCGGACACTTACAAATAACGAGGACTCATGCAGTATCGAGGAAGTAAAGCGCAAATGAAGAGGCACTCGTATAAACTTTCTATAGACTTTCTGTGGACTTTCTGTATACTTTCTACGGGCAATCTGCAAGAACTTTAGCGAAGGTCGAGCTTTACAGCTCACAGAGGCAACGAACCGAAACCGCATTGTGCGCAGCTGCATCCGCATTCCACATGCGAGCAGGCACGTCGCATCCCACAACAAGAACACACGTGACCCAAGGACATCTAAAAAAATAACTCGTGCCACGCACGGCACAGCAAAGCCTTTAGCTCTGCCCTCTAACCAGTCGTGTACGCCACACGAATATGTTAACGCACAACACTCATAACAGTGTTATGAGGTGTATTCCTGCGTATGCATTTCACGTTACTACATACATAGAGAGAAGCCGAACAAACAGCCCAACAGCGGGACGTATAGTGAATTCGTTAGGCATAGTTCTGTCTACTACTGTATTTACAGTATACTTGCGCTCTTTGATCCACTTAGTTATACACCAACCACTATCCCAGTTCAGTACACTCCCGTATGTATGTGGACTTCCATTGGCTGTTCCTCATAAACTCGTTCGCTGAGTGCAATAATGTATGCATTACCATATCGAGAGAGAGAGAGAAAAAAAAAGGCCGTTAGCGAGTGCATTTCCTTTGATGTAATGGTATTCCGTAATATCTTAAGGTCAATTGTACCAACTTTCTTTAAGGTAACAAAAGTAGGATAAATAAAACAGGTTATTCATACAGTCGGTAAATATTTTGTTTCCCCTTCAAGTGCTACAAACGTCTTCGTCTGTGTATTCCGTTATAGATGTGAGTAAAAAGTCACAGTGAAAAACACAACATTCTTCTTCTGACGTTTCGACCGGGGATCGGCCTTTATCGAAGATTACACTTGTACAATTGCGATCGAGTTTAAAGTACACATTCCCGTAATACAATGTCTGTGTCTGTGTATATGCTATGGAAATGTGTATTTAAACTCGATCGCAATGTACGTGTTTGAACTTTGATAAAGACCGTTCCCCGGTCGAAACGTCAGAAAAAAACGTTGTTTATCACTGTGACTTATATATATATATATATATATATATATAAACACAGAAGGGTCCCGCTACATATACAGCAATCAAGGGGAAAGTGCGGTACGAATTAACGGCGTCGCAAAAAAAACAGCAAAAGCGGACCGACTAGTTATAGGACTTTTGCAGCTGCAAGGAGCGCGACCAACCGAACCGCAGGAGGACGCCGTTAGCGCGCCCGCGGTGCATCTTAAAGACCCACTAAACAAGCACCATGCATAAACAAGGCGACCGCGCATGGCACGCAAACGGGTTATCGGCCATCGCTCAGGCCATCGCGACTGGACAGCTGACGGTGTCGTATAGTTGTGTACAGAGCTCCGTATCATTCGGAATAGATGATTTGCATTACCGCAATTATTATATGCAGATACGAAGACGTTTGCTGCACTTGAAGAGAAAAAAAAATCTACCGCCTGTACGAAACACCTGCTTATTTGCGCTACTTTGTTGGAATTGCATCTACAGGTGATGCATTATCATCTACAGGTGGTGATAATGTAAACATTCTACCTTACCGGAAAAAGAAAATACTAACAAGTTAGAATTCTAAGGCATTGCTCGTTTCGAGGGACGAAGTCCTCCATTGACACGTAAAAATCATAGGACACGTAAGTGTGATTGAAGCGTATGTATACCAAGTCATACATAAGGAAACTTATAACCAACCACGTGTGATTAACATTCCAAAGGTTTTGTCCTACGGATTCGTACTTTACGCTTTTATTCAGTTCACAGTACATTTACTTTGGGTTTGTACTTCTATGTATTTTTTATTAACAAACTTCGTACTTTTGTTTTACCTTTCATTACTATATCCGCTGCCATGCAATAGCTTCATTTATTACATATGTGCGTGTGTTATTTTATGTCGCGTGCAAGTAGTTATATCTATTTTTTTTAACCTTGCTAATTGTTTTACGAATTTTGTTCATGCCTGTATTTGTGCACGCACTGTATCTGTAGTATCCTCAACCCGAAGGGCTTTTAGGGACAACTTGAATTTAAAAAAATTAACATATATATATATATATATATATATATATATATATATATATATATATATATATATATATATATATATATATATATATATATATATATATATATAACGAGCATAACGTAACGTTTCCACCTTCTGAATGCGGATAGAGACACTATGCTTCGGACAGCACATTTACAACTGTAGCCGTCAGTTTTGTGAAGATTCTCATTTTTTTGTCAACCGTTATGCAGCCGGCACTGCTTATGCCGTATGTGGCCGGTAATACAGCGCTACATGTACAGTATTCACGGATTGAAACGGGACAATTTAGGGCTAAGTAAAGCACATACTTTCGTTTTCCACCCTCTGCAGTTCGGGTCGTATCGGCGTAATTTCGACTCGAATGCGTAGATCAGAGCCAACATTATCTTTAGAGACCAGATTCGTCGCGACATGACGTCTTTATCTCGACCAATTGCGCATACCAGTCGTCATACTAAAAAAAAAAAACATTGATGTCACGTTCGAATCCGTGAGTATACTGTACTTATAAACGCGCAGCACCTTTAGGGCCCGTCTTATCGTCCACCGTCTCATGTCGCATGGTCGCGCGGTGATCTGTATAGGCCTAAAACGAGGCTAAAGAGGCTAAACAAGACCTACACAAGAACGACATTTTTTTTCTTAGATCTTAAAAATGACCATCAAACGCGATAGACGAGCGGGAGGACCGCTTTGTGGTTGCGTCGGGCGGCATGATAATGCTCACGCAGAACAGTACCACGTATTCTGCTAAGCCATCGCGGCATAGAGTATCGCCAATGGTGCCGTCACTGCCGATGGAGCCAAAGTATACAATGAAAAATAGGCGCACAAAACAGAACGAGGCCATCGTAGGCGCGCTGGTTTCCATGGGTGCAAAGTTCTGCACGCATCCTCCGATGCTCAAGCCGAGATAAACTATGACCAGTCCAGATTGAGTCAAAGAATCTGCAGCTTAGAATTTTTATTTAGAGTGCACATAGCGGTAATGTGCCTCCCAGTAATGCTAACATCACGTATGCTTTTGCGCGTGCAAGTGTACGCTATAAGCGTTTTTATAAAATATCCACGCTGCGTCTAAAGATCTATGTGAACTGGGTTACGCGAGACCTGAAGTTTGCATCAGTAGCAATAAAACTTGCGATGTTAGGCCACTGTTTGACAGCGTTCTCCGTCCAGAGCACGCAATAAGAAGAAAAAGAAAGAAAGAACTTTACAAAATTGGAAATAGATATCAGGAGTGAGTCATCTAGCAACCGCTATATAGTTCAAGATTATGTGCGCAAGATTATAGCGTTATTTGCGGCAAGAAGCGTCCCTTACACGCCATAACGCGATGATACGCGGCATTGTAAATATTACCGCGCTTCGGCTGTAGAAGATACCGTTAACCGCCACAAACAGACATGAAGGAAGAAAGAAAAGCTTAGCAGGCAGCATTACGTCACGCAGCCAACCTTGAAGACAGTAGTAACAGCCCAGCACATCACATTTTGCGTCACGCAAGGAATGAGATTTCCCGAGACACGGGTGTTTTGATGCCCGGTACTTTTTTCAATCGAAGCGTGCTTGTTATTCGGCCGGCTCAAGGAGGAGATTCGAAAACAAAACAAAATCGGGAATACTCTAAAACCTATACCGCGCGCTCTGGCGTTATCATTACGTTTCGGGCCGACATTGTATATGATTCGATCGCTTTGCAAAATGCTCCCTCTTAATTTTTTTTATCCTTCTTGCACGCAAACAGCGCTAAACTCCACTTGCGAGGCATTGCGTCCTTAACACGACAACAAATAACGATGGCTTTCATTCTCTTAAAAGACACCTCAATAGAATGCGATCGATCGATCGATTTGCGAGAGAGCAAAAAAAAAAAAAAAATCATTTACCTGCAACACTGTCGCCGTTACTTTGTCAAGCTAGCTTACTGACTAAATAGCTGCAACAATATCTTTGGTGTAATTCGCATTACAGTTAGTAATGTTCGTAACTTGGGTTACGTAATAAAGGGCTTGTTTCTAAATACGGTTTGGGTCGCTTTTTAAGCTATAGCTGTGACAGCTCTTGCTATTTTTATTATTACGTTGCTCAAACCGCAAGAAGGAGTGGAAAGTGAATCATGCCTGGTATTATAACCACTTTTTTTCGCACCTCGCCCTGAAATGCTTCTTTCGCAAGAAAAGATCAGATTGGCAACAACTCGTAGGTTTGGGGCGTTTGGGCAACTTGCAGTTCTCGCAGCTTCAAGTTATTCGCAAGATCAGATTGATTTGGTTCTATCAAGAAGATAACAGCAGAACTCGACTCACCTTCAGCGACGACGCACAACCGCAGCTATAAACCGAGCATTGCCGCACTGAATTCGCCTGCACACAGCAGCCCAAGTATCGACGAAGCAGCAGACAATCCAGCACGCACTAGAAAACCGATTGCACACTTCAGCAGAAGTACACCGGCGAAGAAGCGGGGAAGACCAGCAGCCCGAGATCGTTTGCGCACTATTGCAGAAGCTCCGAATGTCTTGTTTAACCGGCGAGGCTTAGCAGACGATCGCGGACGTTATCCTCTAGCGGCGACTGTAGGCGCACCTGAAAGGCTTCGAACGTTTGCAGCGGTCCACGTCTTGGCCAGAGCCGCGGACAGGCTTTTGCGCTTGCGAGGCAAGCGGACGTAGCTCAAACTCAACGGGCAGCGGCGGCGGCGACGCGTTGTAGTTTGGGAGACAAGAGGAAAGAGTGAACGGTGCGGGCACGGCGCGATACTAGTTGGGTGCAGCACCGCGAAAGCAGCGATTGAGTCGCGCGCAAGCGGTCGACAGCTGTTTCAGTTCGTACACAACGCGGGCTTTGATACCGCCCGCATATGATCAGCATGAAGCATTATGCCTTATAGAAAAAAAAGGACGCGTTCAGGGTGAATAATAATAATAATACAATAATATCCTGGGGTTTTACGTGTCAAGAGCACTATAATATTATTAGGCATGCGCTTGTCTAGGGCTCCGGAAATTTCGATCATCTGATGTCCTTTAAGTGCACTGACATACTGCACAGTGCACGGGCCTCTAGCATTTCGCCTCCATCGAAATAAGACCGCCGCGGTCGGGATCGAGCCCGCGACCTTCGGGTCAGCGGGCGAGCGCTGCCACTGTATCACCGAGGTGCATTACCCTTGTACAAGCACTACCCTTGTACAAGTACCGCCTATTGCTCCGCAAAAAAAGGAAGAGCTGGAAGAGCGGAGTTGACTGCGCATGCGCAGCTGAGGGATGTTAGAACAGTAAACTCTACAGTGAAATATGACATCGTATCTTAAACGTATGCGAAGATGTTAACAGCATTGATAAAAAGATCCGCGAAGGTATTGAATGTTTCCTCGGTCACTATTTTTTTGTTTGTTTGTTAGCTTCGTAAATGGACATCGAAGTCACTAAAAGATGCGTTGTAAATGTGAACATCGCAGCTGTCACAACGGCTGTGTAAGTTCCGCTCGCACCGAGTCATACTTTGGGCTGCGCACATTAATTTAGGCCGCATATAAGCGACGTATTTGACACAAGACATATAATATATATATAGGACAACTTGAATAACTTTTTAGAGCAAGCAATGTGCTCCGGGAAATGAGTGTACTTGTCATAAGAGCGTCATTCTTAGGGAACCCAGAAGAATTGCAACCACGGTAAATTGACACTGAGCAGACACATCGTGTGCTCAGTGACCCTACTGAAGCGTTTTGCCTGCCACTGCGATAATTCCGTATGTTTTCGTGTGGAATCCATACGGAGTCCATATATTTTTCACACATTTCCGAATGAATCTTACGGGAACACATGGAATTATTCGAATGGTATACGGAATTTTCTAGTAGGGCAGTGTCTGTCTACGAATGTCAGATTTGTGTTCTGCTCACTCTTTTCAGTAGACGACGATGATGACATGCTTTACGAATTTACGCATGCCTCCGAGACCCGTTCCGTATTGCGTGAAGACGATCGCCTTACTATTGAAATTCAATTTATCCAGTACTTTCTTTACGGGAATTGCGAAAAGAAAAATGTGAGGACAAGAGCAAGAAGCTGCTATGTTAGCAGCCTGACGATGCTTCTACCCCCCCCCCCCTGTTTTTTTTTTTTGTTTTTGTTTCCTGGCATGGAAATCCACAGAGTACAGAAATTGAGCATTTGTACATTGAGTTACAAACTTCAAAAGATCAGAAAGAGAAACGCTCATTACATCAAGCAGAGTTTCGACTCACACACAAAAAAGAGAAAAAAAAAACGAAAACAAAAAAACAGCACAGTCAACCATGATTCAATCCACACGTTGCTAAGTGACTAACAATACAACAAAATATGATTATGATAAGTACACAACCGAAATTATGTGAACAACCGAAGTCCGGGAAAAGTACAAAAGAACACTGAACAAGTGAAATGCTACATATATGACTTGTAAGATAAAAGGAAACAAATTAACAACGCAAGATGGTACATGTTACACACACGAGCGTTATTGTACGAGGTTTTCTTTTACTTGTAGTGTTCTAGGAGCATAAGTAGAAAAAAGTTCCAGGGCCCCTTATGCACTTGCCTAAGTCGATTCGAAGGCAAAAACCATCCTATTTTTTTTCCTCTCAGTCGATTGCATTGATCCCGCATTCAAAAGCGTTCTGCACCTGACGTAGTTTTGCATTGCCTCCGGGATCAGAGGCACGTAAGCTTTTTGCACCTCACGTGGTTTTGCATTGCCTCCGGGATCAGAGGCATGCAAGCTTTGTGCACCTTACGTGCATGGGTTTGCACTGCCCCCGGGATCGGCCCACCTTTGACCAAGCGACGATATCGTGTGATGACGCCATCGTATGAAGTCACGCCGTTATGACGTCGCAAATCTTGGCGACCTGTGACGTCATAATGACCCCATAAGTGACGTGATCACGTGATGATAATACAAATAATATCAGGGGTTTTCCACGGTATGATTATAGGGCGTGCAGTAATGGAGGGCTCCGGAATCTTTGACCGTCGGGTGTTCTTCAACGTGCACTGCCATAGCACATTACACGGACCTCAGGAATTTGGCCTACACTGAAATACCACCGCCGACACCGGGATCGAACCCATGGCCTCCGGATCAGCAGCCGAGCACTGTTACATGCTACACCACCGAGGCGGTCATCACGTGATGATGACTTTTTGTATTACTCGTGTTAACGCCGCTCACAGTCACTTTTCGAGTTTGATGAGGTATCTAAGGCTTTCGCCTTTAAACAAATCTACACGGTGTCTGGCCACGGCTTCCAGCAGTGCTGCACGGTACAAATCCAACACCTTTTGAAAGAGCGAACGCGTCGAAGGAGGGAGTGAGTGCGTTCGCGTGGAGAGCGGCCGACTGAATTAAAAGGCAACACAGAAGACGAAGCAGAGAGTAGAACGAGAGGACGTCAAGACGTACAAGTCGCAAAAAAACAAAACAAAAAACAAGAAAAAGCGAAGCGATGGAGGAGCGGACGCCCCACAGAAAGAGAAGCCCTTCTTCACGTAACGCGGAGAGCAGTGGCTCGCAAGAGTGTGGACGCGAAGCCGGCAGCTAGCCAAGCCCAGCTGAGCCGAAAGAGAGAGAGAGGGAGATGGCGACCCCCAACAACAAGTTCCCGTCGAAGCAACCTGTTCCGCGATGCGACCGTTGCTTCTTTCGGTCGTGCAAGGATCGGCGCCGATTAAAAGGCCGTACGAACACGGCCAAGAACTACACAGTGGAGACTGCGCAGAGTGCAACGCGCGCATCCGTGTTCGCCGCGCGCGTGACGCGCTCATGTACAGTCAGCGACGCTTACAATCATAACACTCGGCGGTGACGGCCCCGCGCGGAAATGCGCCGCGTTCGGTGCGACGTCTCAGCGACGTGACCACGTTGACTTTTTCAAGGGAAGCGTCGTTAGCGTTTTAGGTGTGACCGCAAAGAAGAGAGAGAGAGAGGGGGGGCATCCGCGAGCGCATCGAAATTCGACCATCGAAGGTATGGCGGTGGCATGCGCATTCGTATGCGCCATTTTCCAATAGTTGAGTGATGCTCTCTCAGTCGGGGGTTTGTCGGCTTTCAGCCGTTTCTGGTGCGGCAATCTGACTTTTATCGCGGTTATCGAGGTTACTCGTCATTTCGTGCAGCCACACTTCATTGTTGCCTGGATATGAACGCCCGACCGTCGTTGCTGCCTCTAGCAACTAAGTGTTACGCTGCTAAGCACGCGGATGGTGGTCCGATTTCCGGCCAGGAGGAATGGAAAGTTAGGAGGGAGCATTGCGCAATGCGAAAGGAAGGAAATATATAAATGAATAAATCAATAAATAAAGAGGGAAAGAACGAAAGAAAGAAAGAACAATATGTGTTGGGGTTTAACGTCCCAAAACCACGATCTGATTATGAGGGACACCGTAGCGGAGGGCTCCGAAAATTTCGACCACCTGGGGTTCTTTAACGTGCACCTAAATCTATGTACACGGGCTCTAGCATTTTCGCCCCCATGGAAACTGCGGCCGCCGCGGCCGGGGTTCGATCCCGCGACCTTCGAGTCAGCAGTCAAGCACCGTAACCACTAGACCACCATGACGGGGCCACCGGAAATTCAAGGTTTAAAAAAATAAGCTGTATGCACAGCTGGTTACAATGAAACCTCGGTGATACGAATCTCACGGGGCCACGAAAAACATTCGTATCATCCGGAATTCGTATCACCAGAAAGCATGGAACATTAGCATGCAACAAAAGAAAGCTGGCGTACATTTTCATTTATTGTTTTTCAGGGCCGCAGCAACGTCAGGAAGAACCCTGCATGATTGTCAGTTAAGTTTTGAGATGTCGGCAATCATACCAGCACTCGTAAATATACGGCCCCTACGCGCCTATTTAAATAATGAACCAGGTGCGTTGTGACCCACGACAGCAGTAGCCCCTTCCAAAGTTTAGTATACCTTTTTGCATGACACCGGGGTACTGCAGCGAAAGAAAGGAAAGAAGCACTTTGACGCGATGGATCAAGGCCACAAAATTACAGAACCACGGTCCTGTGTTATGATTTTATTATTGCGGAGGTGTTGGGGATGTTTTTTTTTTTTGGGGGGGGGGGGGGGGGGAGATTTACGGCCGTGCCCGCACAAGTGCGACCTCAACGGCCACGCATGTTTATGTTTTGAGGCCTGACTCCTTCGCCACGAACGTCCTCGCCTTCTTTCGGTCCTCGTCCACCTTTCATAGTATGTCTGATGCACGAGGCAGGCACGTGTAAACACAGTACAACAACAGCAGCCCGCGTCGACGCGTTAGAAAAATAAGCATGGCGCTAATGTCCTCTGAATCTAAACGCGAAGGCACACGGAGGCACGTAAGAGCCTCAAAGTGTCTAGCACACAATCTTGGAGGCCGTGACGCATCTCTGAAGGTTTCTTCTGACCGTAAGAAAATTGGTTTTCTTACACCGTGATTCTGACAATTTGGCAGCGCGGCGCGCATGCCCACGCATGCGTTCCCGCGCTCGCACGTGCTTGGCGCGTCTTCCGCGACAGCGTGGACAGCATCTCTTCGTACCTGGGCGGTAGCGTACGTTCGTATCAAACGTCGCTGGGTGAAAATTGGTTCGTAACAACCGTACTCCATTACATTGCAGGCCAATGGGCATTGGCTGCGACCAACGAAAAATTCGTATCACCCCGAAATTCGTATGAGCTGCGATCGTATCACCGAGGCTTCACTGTATAATGGTCGTCTTCACTTTCACCACTTTTATCGTGGACTGCGAAATGACAACCATCATTCTAGCGCACTACGGGCGCTCTGTCGAAGGTAGTAGCAGACGCTCTCCCCACCCGGTGGCGGCGCAAAAACTCAATGAGGGCGCGCGCGGCGTTCCGTCGCCGCCGTCGAAGCTCGCCGCCGCATCAACGCTCGCACCACTCTCCATGTCTCTCTCTCTCTCCCTGCGCTGCGCGCGCCGCACTCAATCACTCAGTCATTCCCGCCGCAGCAGACGCTCTCCCCACCCCACCGCCTTCATGAAAGCCAGCAGCGATATCAGGCGCATAGTCGTTTGCGTCCCATTTCTAAGGAGCTTCGCTCATCGGTTGTATTCGTACATGACTCTTTTATAGCGATAGCAATTATATAGACACTCTCGTCGGCTAGTTTTTGCTGTCGGCGTCGCCGTCCGGGCCCGTATATATATATATATTGTGGCGAAGCAATTGGTACTGTTTAACGGTTGCGCTCTCCAGCGGCTCCTAGTGGGTCGTCCTCTTCTAAACGACGCTCGCGCTCGGAACCCGCGCTTTTGTCTTGACTGTCGCCGAGTGCCGTCCAATAAACAGCTTAACAAATTGGTGGAGAGTGCTGTGCTCCCATTCAATGCCCCTGGAGCTTCGTTCCGGTACTCTGCCATCTACCATGCCTCAAGACGCCGCTCAGCAAACGCCGCCTCCCACACCGACCACATGTCCTGGTGTCCCACGCATAGGCGTGCGCAAGGTTCCCCATCAGGGGAGGGGGGGCAAAGGTTCACCGCAGCGCCCCCCCCCCCCACCCTGCTAAGTCAATGGATGGGGCAGATTTTGCGCCCCACCCCCGCTCTTAGGTGACTAGAAGGGTCAATGTACGGGGCAGATTTTGCGCCCCCCCTCCTAGGTGATTAGGGGGGGGCGGCCGCCCCCCCCCTGCCCCCACGCCTATGGTGCCACGCATCCGCGATCCACCTATCTTCACTGGCGCCGATGGCACCGACGTGGAGGACTGGCTCGCAATTTACGAGCGCGTGAGCGCACCCAACAAATGGGACGAAGCAGGCAAGTTGAGCAACTTGGTCTTCTACGTCGCGGGAGTAGCAAGCTTGTGGTACAACAACCACGTGTCCGATTTTGCGACTTGGTCGGATTTCAAGACCGTCGTCATCAACGTTTTTGGCCGCCCTGCAGTTCGTAAGCTGCAAGCAGAACAGCGCTTACGCGAACGAGCTCAGCAGGCCGGTGAATCTTTCACCAGTTATATCGAAGGCGTCCTGGACTTGTGTAAGAAAGCCAACGGCACCAATGTTGCAGGGTTTTGCCGCGTGCTTTAAGCGTTCTCTCTCTCCTTTCATACCAGCGAGCGCAGTGAAAGCTACGCAGAGAGGGGATGACAAGAAGATGCGTCCCTTCTTCAGCGCGCTTCATGGCCTTCAGCACTTTTAATTTTTTTTCTTCGAACGGGAGTGATTTCTAGCTGATTTTGAAAATAGTAAATTCCAGGCCGCGTGCGGCACTATAATATTTGGCTCGCGTGTTCTCAGGAGCCTCGACTACTGATCGGCAGCGTTTTCCGACCATGCTGAAAAAGTGTTGCAGGGTCCGTTTACGCGCTGCGCTGCTAGGCACGTGGGTGATGGTCCGATTCCCACCATGGAGGGAGGAAACACTTAGAAGGGACCATTGAGGAATGCGAAAGAAAGAAAGAAAGAAAGAAAGAAAGAAAGAAAGAAAGAAAGAAAGAAAGAAAGAAAGAAAGAAAGAAAGAAAGAAAGAAAGAAAGAAAGAAAGAAAGAAAGAAAGGCAGTACGTCAGGCGCGCGCACACCAAGCTTTGCTTTCCCCCACTTTCCCGATAGTTACCTGTGGCTTGGACACCAATTAAGAGGAAGAATAGTGCGCTGTTCTACAATTTTCTTATTGTAGCGTTAGCTACACTGGCCGAGCCGAAGCGGTTTCGCGTCAACGTACAAGAGCCGTGCTGCGCATGCGTAAGGGGCAGTGACGTCACACGGCGCACGGCTGCTGCACCGGAGCCACCGCACGCGCCTCGCCGATCTGCGAATTCCAGAGGAGTGACGTCATAGCCGTGGCAGCGTTGCCCTGTCCCAACGCCGGCGCTGCGCCGGGCGTTGGGGCCATAGAGACGGCAGCGTGTTACTACACTAACCACCGAGCCGTCTTTGTGGCATTCGAGAAATGGCGTTGAGCAAAAAATAAATGTACATGCGTCACATGCGTACATCATGTGTGTGTCATTGAAGCAGCAGTAAGCATGCTAATCAAGCTATTCCTAGACAACCAGGAGAGCTAAGAATAATCAGCTGAACCTTAGCTCACGCTACGTATATCCTGGCATAGCCGAGCTAAGCCACTATAATTTTTTCAAGGTGATATCACTCGTTGTTCAATAATAGAAATTCTGTTCATAATATTGCTTATGTTCTGTTTGGCGACACGTTTCGCGCTAAGGTTAAATCTAATGGCTATGCTTTAGGTTCTTTTGAATTGAATTGTTTTTATTCACAACAAGGTTGCGAGGATGACCAGGCAAAAAAGCTGCATTGCGCAGCTTGAGGGGAACCTGGTCACCTCATACACTGGGCGGCTTCACAGCGGTCAAACACACGATATACATAATGGATGGACTAACTAAAACAGAGAAACAGTAAACATCCACGGTCGGAATAAATAAACAAGGTTATTGTGGAAACACATGAAAACAAGGGGAAAAAATTAGGCGAAGTGCTAAAGACATAGAAAAAGACAAACAAATGAACACATGGCAGCACAAGCAATCACATAAATACATCGCGTAGCCTTTTTAACGACAGAGTTGATACACTGATACCGTTCTCTTTGTATAATTGATTTAGAACAGTAGGTAAACAAAACTGTAGCTTTTGGTCACCGTATTTAGTTCTGTTTTTGTTAACGATCCAAGGTTCTAAATGACGAAATTTATAAAAAGTATTATGTTGCTGTAAGGATGCCAATTTTGTTAAAGCGTTATCATTCTTACTTTTTTCCATTCTATACATGCGGCAAAGCCTATATGTGTACAAAGATTCAATTTTTATAGTTCTAAGCTTTGTAAACAAAGGAGCAGTATGCCAAAGATATGGCATCCTGGAAACAAGGCGTATTGCTCTTTTTTGTAATACCATCAGCTTGTGAATGTTCTCAGCTGAAGTCGTCCCCCAGACTAGAATTCCGTATTGAACTAGGGAAAGAAACATTGAATTATATAACATTATATTGATGGATGTAGGAAGATAGTTACAATGGCGACGCATAGTACCTATTGCTCTAGATAATTTACTAACTAAGTGATTCACTTGGCAATCCCACGACATAGTTTCCAAGAAATATACGCCAAGCGATTTGAAAGACGATAGTATTTCTATTTCAGTATTATTTAATTTAATGGCGGTTAGTTGAAATTGTTTGTTACGTGGATGAAACATCACCGCCTTTGTTTTTTCTACATTAATCTTAAGACAATTACTTGTCGCCCACTTTTGTATACTTGCAAGCGTCTTATTGGCTCGATTTGACATTTCAGAACCTAAGTCACCATCAAAAAACAGACTTGTATCGTCTGCGTAAATTACGCACTTAGCAGATGGATCAACATTGACTATGTCATGAAGAGATACGGACCCAATATGCTCCCCTGTGGGACGCCTGTTCTTAAGATTTCAACTCCGATTGGTCCCCGGCTATAGCTACGAACTGTGATCTGTGCTGAAGGTAGGACGTAATAAGAGAATGAGCTACGCCGCGAATACCGTAGCGATCAAGTTTTTTAAGCACACCATCATGACTGATAAGGTCAAAGGCCTTAGAAAAATCGAGAAAAATTCCAAGCACCATTTTCTTTTCCTCAAATTTTTGCAATATAAACTCCTTTTGGGTCATTAGGGCTAAATCAGTTAACCTGTTTTTACGAAAACCGAACTGTGCAGGACTTATGATACCAAAGTAGTCAGTAAACGAACAAAACCGCGCTGAAATCACCTTCTCTAAACCTTTCGAAAAAACAGGCAACACTGATACAGGGCGGTAATTTGAAAGATTATTCTTGTCGCCTTTTTTAAATATTACTGCCACCTTTGCCGTCTGCATGCTACGAGGAAAAAACGCCTGTTGACAAACACAGATTAAAAATATACTCTAGGCAAGATGCAATTATGTCTATGACGAATTTTACCGCGGCTGTTTGAATACCAAATGCATCAGTGGCTCTGCTGTTACGTAGTGACAAAAAATGAAGAAATAACTTCTTGCGTTGTAACACCCCTTAGGAATAATGACTGCTTATTAGGTGAATTCATGTATGAAAGGTCGATACTATCACATGCCTGACCAAGGGACAAAAACGATCGTTAAAAGCATTAGCAAGATCAGCCCCTTTTAGTTCATTGCCGTCTTTTATGACTGTCTTATGACAGTCATAAAGTTATGACTTTTTTGGCTCCTATTTGAATTTGCCCGCTGACGATCCTGTACGATTTCCACCTAATCGATAGTGAACTAGAATAGTATCCTACAGGTGCGAAAGTAGGAGAGTGACAGCGCAGCGTCTGAGGAAGAATGCCTCTTCTCGCCACTAGGAGCGCGGCTGCGTGCTCCCCGCTAAAGTCAGGGAGCCTATATGGGCGCGCCTCCGTGCCGGACGGAAGCACGGAGGCATGCACATGTAGGCTCCCAACTCCCCACATCCCACGCCTTTCAGCGGCGCCGTCTAGAGCGGTGAGATGGAGTGAGCCGGCGTCTCAAGTACGCTAGCCATGCCGTAGCAGACTAGCATTCTACTTAATTATAGACGCCGCATATGTCCTCACCTTAAGGCGGAGAAACGCACAAAGCATCTGTAGCAACTGCGGCGGTGCCACTGAAAAAAACAAAAAAAAAACGCCACTATTCGCCGCGAGATCGGGCTACAGGTGGCAGCACCGTCGCCGCTCTAGTGTGGATAGGCGGTTGTCGGCGCGTACACAAACGCACACAACAGCGTTTCGTTGTGGGCGATTTGACCCGATTTCCGGCAAACAAAATGCGCTGACTGCAGCTTTCTGGTAATATGTGCGCTGTTTATTCCCGAATTAATGCACGAAGCGCGCGGAACGTTACTATTACTTGTGAGAGAAGCGCAATCTGCCAACGAACGGGTTGCTCGCCTTCGGCAACAGTCGGAGTTTTCGCAATGAACGACCTTTTCTTGTTGTTTTACTTGTACATGTTTAGCTTGCGTTCCACTTACTACGCACTGCTGTAGTGCGACTGAATTAAGTATTTACTTCTTGTTCATCTGGATACCCCCCCCCCCCAAAAAAAAAAAAAAAGCCCGTATTCCTGCACGATGAGTTCAAATAGCACTATGTGCACTGGGTGCTCAAATATTCACCCGCATTTCGTATTCAGTTCTCCATGAAATGTAGGACAGTTGATAGGTTTACTGAGGAAAGCTGCGTAACTGACAGCGCTTTAGCGCTACGGAAACGTTTTAACACGCACACGCTCGTTTTTATTCCAGTAACAGTACGCAAAGGTAACTGTACAGCACGGAACTTTCTTCGATTGATTACTTGCACGACAGTAATGGAACAAAGGGCCGGTTATTTCACGGGACCAAAGTACGTTTTTTTCCGCTGCCTGCCGTCAATCTACTATAACAACGCAATACAAACGCTCAAGATTATGTAAAGAAAAGAAAAAGATGTGGCTTTGCGTGAAATTACTACGACATAAATGTAAAGTACGCCGTTTGGATTAATTTTGACCATCGGGGTTCTTTAACGCGTACCTTAATCTAAGTACACGGGTGTCTTTGTATACATTTCGCCACAAGTTATAATTGCGCAACACAACTTAGTTTTTTCGATTTTCGTGTCATTCCATATTGTGTTCTTTTTCGGGGACAATTTAAATGCCGAAGTGTCAGACATGCCTTGACAGAAATACTTCTCTGCAGTGGGACCTGGACCGTACACAACTAACGCTCGTCGCGTAACTTATAAACGACAGTCCCGAAGTTATACACCTAACCACAACGCGAATGTGCATGAGAGCCTTTTTTTTTTTAACCACCGAGACGCTAAAAGGCTATATTCACATGAGATTTAATACTTCTCATCTTTAGGACAACGCCAAGTGCACATTGCAATGCGCTTGAGCCACAGAGCGGCACCTACAGTGATATGACTCTCGTGAACGCAGGGTACGACGACCACACAGACCTCTCTACAAGTGCACTCACTGATCTAATTACAGTACATATACAGCCGATCAAGGCCAAATGCTTCTTTACATCGTGTTAGGCATACGTACGAACGGTTAAAGTTGAACTAACGCAGCGGAGCAAACCGCCTTTTGAGGACCTGCATGACGCACGCGCACATGCAAACACAACGTGGCTAGCAGACGACGCATGGAGCAATCCACACCAGGCGCGGTTCAGCCAGAAGCCGCCAGGAGGCTACTCCGCTCGATCTCGCAGCCAATATAATATATATTCTAGTTCACTATACCCTAATCACATCATATTCCACTAAATATGTCCATTAAAGGGGCCCTGCACCCTCAATTACGCACGTTGTTTTTATCGGCCGTTTGCTTTCTATGGGTCTTAATGACTGCTGTGGCACCAACGGAAGCGGCGAGAACGAAGCGTTTGATATTTTAATTTGCTTCCGAAATGGGTTTCCGCGCCAACTGCAGCGTCGTACAACGACAATTTCTGTTACAGGAAGTGAGGTAGCGTGCGTGACTTATGCTGTTCGTTTTTATTGGTGGGAAATAAATAATGTATAGTACACGCTTGCGACACACTCAGTATGTGGAATTTACTCATTTTCATGTGTTTAATGCTCGTTACAGCTGCGAAAAGGACACCAATTTGTGCATCGATTTTAACTTATCAGAAACTGCGACACAGATGGCGCTGCCGAACGGCCTACTCAAGGCGCAGCCTTCATCAATACACTGTGCTTTTCTGAAACGTTCGAACGTCCTCCCGCCTACCGGCCTACCGTTCTTCCCTCTCATGTCAGCATACATTGATACAGCCATCGGCTAACTTGTGCGGCACAGAAGCCGTCAAAAGGAGCGGCGCCCGCTTGCGACTAGAAGGCCACCATGTGTTGCGGGGTTCCGGTATGGCAAAATGTAAGTCGCGTTTTGATTGGAAGCAGACAAAACACCAGTGGCACGCCACTGGGCGAGTGAAATACGAAAGGGTACGCCAATATCTGTCGTCTGCTTTTATTTTGAATTTGTAAGTTCAATAACTTCCATTTCCGTGCGTCTATATCCAAAATTCTTTTTGCATTCATCTCAGGACGTTACAAGGAACGCGTTCCGATGTAAAAATCGGAGGGTAAAATAAGGGTGCAGGGCCCCTTTAACTGGGTACATCTACAGGTTTTCCCGCTCAACTTAATCCAATCGCCAGCCAAATTGAGCGGGAAAACTACCAATGGACCATATGCAGGGCCCAAGCTGTTACTCTCAGACTGCTACAAACAAGCACTTACCCGAGCCCTGCGGCACTGCACACAATGTACCCTGAACGGTTCCCAAGCCCGTACTGCCCGCTGTGTGGTGGTTATGCGGACTTCGAGCATGTCCTGTGGGGCTGCGCCTCTGCCGGTCCCCCTTTCACCCAAGCGGAAATGAAGAGGCTCATTAAGGCCCAGGACCAGACCTCTCAAATCCTGGCCGTCCAGAGGGCTCGCGCGAGGGCCGTCAGGTTTAACCTGATGGTCCCCGAATGGGCCTAGCCAGGTGACGTTGAGTTTACTCGCGTCTATTGTGGACCGAATAAAGTTGTTTCACTCACTCACTCACCAATGGACCATGAACTGTTGCATTCCTTTCGGATCTGTTTTCACACAGGTCGGATAGCTGCATTACTAGATAAGAATAGCTTATTTTATTCTTAAGAAGAGTTAAGAAATAAAGAGAGTATAAGCCGCAGATACTTTGACTCTACACGGGTGGTCATAGTTCACCTCGGCTTGGGCATCAGAAAATGCGTGCAGAACCTTGCACCTGGAAACCAGCGCGCCTATGGTGGCTTCATTGTACATTGTGCCAACTTTTCGTTGTACACTTCGGCTCCATAGGCGGTCTGCTTGCGCAAGGTCGGCTGGTACGCCCCCACGGCGTCAAAATAACGACCACCTCTCCCATAGTACGGCGCTTAGCGCTCTTCTATATTTTAAACACGTAAGCTTTGTCATGCCCACTCAACCTCAAAGGTGTCCGTCCGTCCCTCTGTCATGTTTTATGGTAACCAAACGTCAGAGAGGGACGGACGCATCCCCTATAAACTTCCCTAAGACTACTCGACGTTCGAGTAGTCTTAGGATACTTCTTTTAACACGAAAATATTTTATGCCGGGGTCCACCGAGACTTTCATGACGTATTTCCGTCACGGAAGTACGTCAGCGAAACGAACGCCATCAGATGACAAAGAGAAAAATTATAAGAAAACGTTCCGTTGACGGGAGTCGAAACCATGACCTGTCGGTCCGCGACGATGGCTGGCGGGCGTTTAGCCCACGGGACTACCCGCCAAACACATCACGGAGACTACATGAACGCGCCTTTTATATTTCACACTTTCCTCTCACAATGCTCCTGGATTGATAGATGGATGCTATGAGCATCCCCTTTATAATGGGGCGGTGACATCTGTGCCACCAGGCACTAAAAAAAATAAATAAATAAAACGCGTCGTTGCTACGACCGTCCTATTCGGCGCGTTTCCAATACAAGTTTAATTTCGTCAAGGCTTTAACACACCGTGAGGTGGCAGCTTTAGCCGAAGCCTCGCTCATAGCATCCATCCATATAGAAAAAAAATCACAGCATATCCACGGAGTGAATGATGATGAGTGGGCGAAGCTGCGGAGGTTCATCGGTAAACCGTGAATCTTCCGTGAATTCTGCCCAGTACATCATCACCGACGTGAGATCGGGCGCGTTTTACTAAAGGTTCGATGAGTTATGACGACTTGCAGCTCACTTTAATTTTACATGTACGCTGTGAATTTTCATTGTTTAGAAAACCATTGCTTTAGAAAACATCTGGCGTCTTTCGTTAAGCAGCTGTCGTCTTTTCGTTTTGCTTTAGAAACATCTGGCGTTCTTTCGTTTTGCTTTTAGAAAATATCTGGCGTCTTTCGTTGGTTTATTTCATCAATCAACGGAGTTTTGAACAAAATTTTTATTGTTTAATCACGCACAGGAGAAATCTCACCAGGCACTACCTTGGAGGTAAACAATGGCTGCTAATGGGAATGAGAGACAGAAGAAGTCGGCTTTTAGCTAACACTTACACTTCTACTTCTACTAACGTTTCCTACTGGAACATGCCAATGGCTGCTAATGGGGAATGAGAGACAGAAGAATTCGGCTTTTAGTCAACGCGCACGCTGCGAATTTTTTATTGTTCAACAACGCACAGGAAAAATCTCCCACCGGCACCACCTTGGAGGTCAAGATCTGGTACTAGCGTTACGTAACTACGACTACGAGGGACGAACGGGTGCCGCCTTAAGGAGCTTCGCCCCTAAAATAGGTCTCCGACGCTCGCCTGGCTGTCGTACCGCGTTTCCCGTTCGCCTTGTGAGAAGTAACGGCCAGGCTAGAGGAAAGACACGACGCGCGTCACGTTTCTCTTCGCATTTCACGACGCTTTGAAGGAGTTCATATCGAGTATCAGTCTTTATTATGTGCTTGTTGATGCCATCTTTGCGCCGGATTCACCCCCTCCCCCCATGTGCGGTGTCCAGCTACATGTTAAGAACTTCAGCTACAGCAAGGGTTAAATCATTATCATCGGCATTAGTCGTCGGTACGGAGATGTGCCACTAGGCGTCAACGTGAGTGAGATGCGTCCATATCATCATCATCATCATCATCAGCCTGTCTACGCCCACTGCAGGGCAAAGGCCTCTCCCATGTTCCGCCAATCAACCCGGTCCTGTGCTTTCTGCGTGCCACGTGAAGCCATTCCATGGCTACTCGGAAAAGTGTTGCAGGGTCCCTTTAAGCGCTTTCTTTCTCCTTTCGTAACAACGAGCGCACTGAAAATTATGCAGAGAGGGCGATGACAAGGGGGCAAGAACATGCGTCCCTTCTCAAGGCGCTTCATGACCTTCAGCATTTTCTTTTCATTTTTGTCCCTCGAACTCGCGGCTTACTTTCAGTGTGATCGCGGGCGCGCGCTTGCTCACGTAGCGGCACCTTGCGGCGGCCACGGCAACTATGCAGCGCACGATGCACAAATCAGCCAACAGCCGTGGGGTATGGGTGTATGGCGCAATAATTTGGGTACATGACATCATTTGTAGAGAGCGGAGGCAGCGATTTCTAGCTGACTTTGAGAATTAGCTGTAAATTCCAGGCCGCGTGCAGCGCTATAATATTTGGCTCGCGTGTTCTCATTAGCCTCGACTACCGATCGGCGGCGTTTTCCGACCGTGCTGAAAAATTGTTGCAGGGTCCGTTTACGCGTTAAGCACGTGGATGATGGTCCGATTCCCTACATGGAAAAAGGAAGCACTTAGAAGGGACCATCGAGGAATGCGAAATAAATAAATAAATAAATAAATAAATAAATAAATAAATAAATAAATAAATAAATGATGAGAGAAAGGTAGTACGTCAGACGCGCCCACACAAAACTTCGCTTTCCCCCACTTTCCGATAGTTACCTGCGGCTTGGACACCAATGAAGAGGGAGAATATTGCGCTCTTTGTTCTACAATTTCCTTATTCTAGGTGATATCATGAGTTGTTCAATAATAGAAGCTCTGTTCATAATATTTCTTATGTTCTATTTGGCGCCACATATGGCGCTAAGGTTAAATCTCATGGCTATACTGTAGCTTGTTTTGGCTGTTATTAGAATTTGCCCGATGATGACCTGATCTATAGTGAACTAGAATAGTATCCTACTGGCGCGAAAGGGGGAGCGTGACAGCGCAGCGGCTGAGGCAGAATGCCTCTTGCGGCTGCGCAAGAGGCAGTGCGGCTGCGTGCTCCCCACTAGGGAGCCTGCATGTGCTCGCCTCCGTGCCTGACGGAGGCACGGAGGCGAGCACATATAGGCGATGCTCAAAGCGCCGACGACGCCATCTGCCGCCACGGCTCGGAAGCGCTGACGGGTCCCGGCGAGCAGTGTTCCCGCGAGCGTCTACGCGAGTGCACGGATGGATGTGTTTTTCATCGTGATTTAACGACTCTGGCGGGCCTCAGCGATGTCGAAAAATAACTGCTGCGTTGGCGGCTGCTCAAACACACAGAAAAAATTGCCAGGAACGCACTTCAACAGGTTTCCGGTGCTATTTCATGAGCGAAAGCGACGGCGGTGGTGGATTGCGGCTGTACGACGTAGAAGGTAAGCAATCGCGCTTTGTTTACGGCAGTGTTAGAGCGATTACCGTGTTTTTATTTCTCCATTTATGTCGCTACGTCTTCAGCGAACGCTACTACTTTCACACTTCGTCGCCTCGCCTGCATTATAGACTCTACAATTCACATGAGGTTGTTATTACTAATAAGACGCGATACCTTGGCTCTCTTGAAAAACGAATGGCGCGAAGCGCAATGCGAGAGAATGTGGGGCAGGTGACGGCTCCTTTACAAAAGCGCCGTGGAATCACACGTGTGCTGTACGAAATCGGCTGCTTTCTACCTATTGATGGCACTGGAATGCGATCATCAGTGCAGAATGTTCGCTGTACGCTTCTGCACCGATGATGACAAGCTTAACGTTTATTTTTGCACAAGTTTATCGTGCTGGTTTCAAAGTTTTCCCAACGCTGACCCTTCACGCGGCCGACCCTGTGAAATCTATACGCCGGTGCGACAGCGCTCTCTGAAAATCTACTATATAAACACATGGCACGTAAACCAAGATACTGTGTCGAGAAAAAAACGTTGGTTCACGCGTCAACGCATGCAGGCGTTAGTGATCGGGACGTTATAAAGAAAGCGGTGCACTTACGATGAGCTCCACTTCGTAGGGAAGCTTGTTGACGCTTGTCTGTGACAAACACTTGGCGCCTATGGGGACATTGTCGTCCCACACAGATGTGACATCGGACACATGTCCACTATTATAAAGTGCGGCTCCTTTGCTCACACTGCTGCCGCAAAAGTAATTATCTGGGACGCGCACAAGCGGCAAATCGCACGCGCGCAAATGAGGCGTCTGCTACGCGACCCGCCAGCGGTTCCAACGGCCGCCGCTACGCGGCTTTCAGTGGCGCCCCTATAGGCGCTGCGCATCGCGGATAGGCTCCCTACTCCCCTAGGGTGCCTTGATGGCCGCGCGCGCATCGAGGCACCCTACACTCCCATAGCATCCCGCGCCTTTTAGCGGCGCCGTCGTAGAGCGGTGAGTCGCAGTGAGCAGGCGTCTCAAGTACGCTATAACAGACTAGAATTCTACTTAACTATAGACGCCGCAGTTGCCCTCACCTTGAAGCACGCACCAAGCACGTGTAGCAACTGCGGCGGTGCCACCGAAAAAAAAAAACAAAAAAATCGCAGCATATCCACGGAGTGAATGATGATGAGTGGGCGAAGTTGCGGAGGTTCATCGGTAAACCGTGAATCTTCCGTGAATTCTGCCCAGTACATCATCACCGACGTGAGATCGGGCGCGTTTATACTAAAGGTTCGATGAGTTATGACGACTTGCAGCTCACTTTAATTTTACATGTACGCTGTGAATTTTCATTTTATTGCGATAGCAATTATATGGACCGTCTCGGCTGGAAAATGTCCGTCCCCGTCGCCGTCATTCACCGCATATGTATAAGTATGTATATATATAGAAAGGCCACAAAGAAAAATAATTAAGGAATTCTTTCCGACGCGCGGAATCGAACGGGCGACCTTTCGCTTTGCAGCCCGCCGGGTTAGACGTTATTCCACGAGAGCACCGTCTCTCAGCCTGCTAACGGCGAGCTATTTATATACACCATGTAATTCAGCATGCTTTCTTAGTGGCCACATAGATGGCGCGACGTGCGCGCGTGTTGCGCGCTTCGTCGCCCCGCCCCTGCGAACGCCGTTGCTGTTCGCTCTACAGGGCGTCGTCGCTTTCGTGCGCTTATCTCAAGGAAAGAAGGGGCGGCCGGTGGGGTGCTTCGCTTCGCTCGCTGCAGCGGCCGCGTTTGCGAAAGGAGCGCGCTGTTCGAACAGAAATAAGTAACAACTGTGACAATTAGTTCGCGCTCGTCTTGTGCGTACCTGTTCGTTTGTTTCGTGCGTCCTGCTTTATGTTTGAGCAGTGCGCTTCAAGTGTCGAGCTGTGACGCATTAGTTCGCGCTCGTCCTGTGTGCGTTCTTTTCGTGCGTCCTTTAGGCTCGAGCGATGCGCTGGCAATTTCGAGCTGTTTTCCGTTCTTCGCGTTACATTACAATTTATTGCTATCGCAATCATTGCTTCGCCGTTGCGGCGAAACTGTGACTTTTTTAGAAAACCATTGCTTTAGAAAACATCTGGCGTCTTTCGTTAAGCAGCTGGCGTCTTTTCGTTTTGCTTTAGAAACATCTGGCGTTCTTTCGTTTTGCTTTTAGAAAACATCTGGCGTCTTTCGTTGGTTTATTTCATCAATCAACGGCGTTTTGAACAAAATTTTTATTGTTTAATCACGCACAGGAGAAATCTCACCAGGCACTACCTTGGAGGTAAACAATGGCTGCTAATGGGAATGAGACACAGAAGAAGTCGGCTTTTAGCTAACACTTACACTTCTACTTCTACTAACCTTTCCTACTGGAACATGCCAATGGCTGCTAATGGGGAATGAGAGACAGAAGAATTCGGCTTTTAGTTAACGTGCACGCTGCGAATTTTTTATTGTTCAACAACGCACAGGAAAAATCTCCCACCGGCACCACCCTGGAGGTCAAGATCTGGTACTAGCGTTACGATCTGGTACTAGCGTTACGACTGGTTACGCACTACTACGAGGGGCGAACGGGTGCCGTCTTAAGGAGCTTCGCCCCTAAAAACAACGCCCCTAGTATATATATTCTAGTTCACTACGTATGCCCTAATCACAATGTATTCCACTTCATATGTTCATTGACTGGGTACATCTGGTATCTATCAATGGACCATGAACTGTTGCCTTCCTTTCGGATCTGTTTTCATACAGGCTGGATAGCTGCATTACGCGATAAGAATATTAGCTTATTTTATTCTTAAAAAAGAGCTAAGAAATAAAAACAGTATAAGCCGCAGGTGCTTTCCCTTTACCCGGATGGTCGTAGCTCACCTCGGCTTGAGCATCAGACAATGCGTGCAGAACCTTGCACCTGGAAACCAGCGCGCCTATGGTGGCTTCATTCTGTATAGTGTGCCGACTTTAGGGTGTACAGTTCGGCTCCATTGGCGGTGAGCCGTGGCAGTGATTTCTGGATGATATTGTGTAGATAAGCTGAGATCCAGGAGATAAATAATTCTGGTATGCCAACTAGCCGAAGTTTTATAATTAGTTTATCGTGTGGAACTGTGTCGAGTGCTTTACTGTAGTCTAAGAATAATACATCAATTTGGCTGTGAGCATCAAGACAAGCTGTTAAGGTGTTCACGATAGAAACCAACTGTGTTGTAGTAGAAAATCCTTTTTGAAACCCATGTTGATGATTTGTTAAAACTGAGTGTTCTTCTAAGAATTCATTTAATTTGTGAGCTATTATGTGTTCGAGAAGCTTACAGCATGATGATGTTAAGGAGATCGGTCGATAATTTTGTAGTACCAGATGGTCACCTTTCTTGAATATAGTGTTACGTGAAGAGACGAAGACTAGAGGCTGTAAACAAGTGTATTTACAGGAGAGTGCTCGGGCAAGGCAGCGGCACACAACAGTCTCCGAAACGTCGTCGTCGTCTTCGCCTAATCGTCTTTTGATGGCTGTCCGCAGCATGACCCCCGGCGGTAAAAGCGCCGTCCCGGAGCTTTTAAAGTTATGGGTCAGATACACTGGAGTAGGCCTTGAGTCGACTGACGTGCACGATGTCACTTGACACCGCGGCAGAGGGTGAAGGAGGACTGACCAGAGTAATCTCGTAGGTCACGGGTGTTACTTGGCGGATGACGCGGTAGGGTCCTGTGTATCTAGACAGGAGCTTCTCCGAAAGTCCAACATGACGGGAAGGCGACCAGAGCAGCACGAGCGCGCCAGGCGAGAACTGTGCGTCGCGGTGGCGGGCATCGTAGTAATGTCGCTGTGTATCTTGCGAGGCAGTCAGCCGAGTACGGGCAAGTTGGCGCGCATGATCGGCAAGTGCTATGGCATCACGTGCGTACTCGGTAGTTGGGGTGGCAGCCGAAGGAAGAACAGTATCAAGTGGCAGAGTGGGTTCACGACCGTACAATAGATAAAACGGCGAAAAACCGGCAGTGGCGTGTCGAGAAGAATTGTATGCGAACGTGACGTAAGGGAGAGCAATGTCCCAGTCATGGTGGTCATTCGACACGTACATCGACAGCATATCCGTGAGGGTTCTGTTGAACCGCTCCGTGAGACCATTCGTTTGCGGATGGTATGAAGTGGTCAATTTGTGCTGAGTGGCGGAGGAACGCAGAATGTCGGCGATAACTTTAGAGAGAAAGTTACGGCCACGGTCAGTGAGTAGCTGTCGTGGAGCACCATGGAGCAAGATGATGTCATGTAAGAGAAAGTCCGCGACGTCGGTGGCGCAGCTGGTGGGGAGAGCCCGCGTGATGGCATATCGGGTAGCGTAATCAGTCGCCACGGCTACCCATTTGTTCCCGGTGGATGACGTAGGAAAGGGGCCGAGAAGATCAAGTCCAACACGGAAGAACGGCTCTACGGGAACGTCGATTGGTTGGAGATGACCAGCAGGGAACATCTGGGGCGTTTTGCGACGTTGACAGGAATCACAGGCAGAAACGTAGCGTCGAACAGAACGGAGGAGACCGGGCCAATAGAAGCGACGGCGGATACGGTCGTACGTGCGCGATACACCTAGGTGTCCTGCAGTTGGAGCGTCATGAAGTTCAAAAAGAACAGGTCGGCGTAATTGTCTCGGTATGACTAGAAGTAGTTCCGGCCCGTCTGGATGGAAGTTACGACGGTATAGGACACCATCCTGAAGAACGAAGTGGCGCACTGAAGCGTCATTGGGCGATGTCTGCAGACGGTGGATGAGTTCTCGCAGCGAAAGGTCGCGTTGCTGCTCGTCTGCGATGTTCTCGAAAGGAGACAGAGAAAAGATGCCATTGGATGCGTCGTGGTCGGTGTCTTCGGCCTCGTCTACCGGATAACGGGACAAGCAGTCGGCGTCCATGTGCAGGCGACCAGACTTGTACATGACAGTATAAGAATATTCTTGAAGGCGTAACGCCCAGCGACCAAGTCGTCCGGTAGGGTCCTTCAGTGAGGACAACCAGCAGAGCGCGTGGTGGTCCGTTACGACTGAAAAGGATCGGCCGTATAAGTATGGGCGGAATTTCGCAACCGCCCAAACTAGGGCCAGACACTCACGTTCCGTGATAGAGTAGTTGCGCTCCGAAGTTGTGAGGAGCCTGCTGGCATAGGCGATGACGCGATCAGTACTGTGCTGTCGTTGGGCTAGTACTGCGCCTATGCCGTGCCCACTGGCGTCGGTACGAACTTCAGTCGGCGCAGAAGGATCAAAGTGGGCCAGAACGGGCGGCGTTGTAAGCAGCCGGATCAAATGAGCGAACGCGGAAGCTTCGGCGTCGCCCCATATAAATGGCACCTCTTTTTTCAAAAGGTCAGTAAGTGGTCGTGCTATGACCGCGAAATTTTTCACAAAGCGGCGGAAGTACGAGCATAAACCAATGAAGCTGCGTACATCTTTAACACACTTAGGGATCGGGAAATCCGTAACAGCGCGGATTTTGGCTGGGTCCGGCTGTACTCCATTGGCATCAACGAGGTGGCCAAGTACGGTAATCCGGCGACGACCAAAGTGGCACTTCGATGCGTTAAGTTGCAAACCGGCTCGGCGAAAAACTTGCAGGATTGCAGATAGGCGCTCTAGATGACTCTCGAAAGTGGGGGAGAACACAATAACGTCGTCCAAGTAGCACAGACATGTGGACCACTTGAATCCTTGAAGGAGGGAGTCCATCATGCGTTCAAATGTGGCCGGTGCGTTACATAGTCCGAATGGCATCACCTTGAATTGATAAAGACCATCAGGTGTGACAAAAGCGGTTTTCTCGCGGTCCATATCATCCACAGCGATCTGCCAATAGCCAGAGCGTAGGTCAATAGACGAAAAGTAGCGAGCACCATGTAGGCAGTCAAGGGCGTCGTCAATACGAGGTAAGGGGTAAACGTCCTTTTTTGTTACTTTGTTGAGATGGCGGTAGTCCACGCAGAATCGCCACGAGCCATCTTTCTTTTTCACTAAGACAACGGGTGATGCCCATGGGCTGCATGATGGCTCGATGATGTTCTTGGTGAGCATCTTCTTGACTTCTGCCTGAATCACTTGACGCTCTGCGTGTGACACTCGATACGGACGCCTATGAACAGGAGCGGCATCGCCAGTATTTATGCGATGTTTCACGGTCGTAGTTTGTGCCAAAGGACGGTCATGAAGATCAAAAATATCGCGGTACGAAAAGAGAACCCGGTAGAGGTCGTCAGCATTCTTTGGGGGTAGATCTGGCGCAATCATTCTTTTCAGGTCGTCGAGAACAGATGCGGCGGACCGCGAGTGGTCGGTGTGCTCGGTAGTACCATCCTCCAACGTAACTGATGCTATCGAGGGATCGTCGAAGGCGCTGATATGTGCCAAGGATATCCCTCGTGGCAGCACTTGCATTGTCAAGCCAAAGTTGACCACTGGCAAACATGTGCGATTGGATGTAATAGATAATACAGAACGAGGCACTGTAATACCCTGGTAGAGAAGAACATCCTTGACAGGAGTCGCAATGTACTCCCCGTCGGGCACGGGTGAGGATGGTACCAAGTCAACGTAGGTCAGAGCTGTGGGTGGTAAGCGAACGAAGTCTGCGGCGGTTAGGCGAATGGGAGGCGGCGCAGGGTGATCTGGAAGAGGAAGGTCAAGGTGGAGAGTACCGGTAGAGCAGTCTATGAGCGCCGAATGAGCAGAAAGGAAGTCCAAGCCTAGAATGACGTCGTGGGGGCAGTGGGCGAGTACGGTGAAAACAACGATGGTAGAGCGATCGGCGATGTCGACTCGAGCTGTACACATGCCAATTGCACAAGCTGTTCCGCCGTCGGCGACACGGACAACTGGCTTCGCGGCTGGTGTGAGAACTTTCTTCAGGCGAGTCCGAAGACTAGCGCTCATCACAGATAAATGGGCTCCCGTGTCGATTAGAGCACGAACAGGAACACCGTCGATGTGGACTTCAATGAGGTTCATATTGGTCGAAAGGGTCAGTAGAGGATTTGGCAGCGTAGGGAGCAATGCAGCGGCACCTCCGGGCGCTGCATCATCTAGTTTTCCGGGTGGGAGCGTGCGTTGAAGCTTGGCGAATTGGAGCGACGAGGCTGCGGTGAGCGGGACTGCCGGCGTAGGGGCGAAGGTGAGCGTGAGTACGGGCGGCTAGGAGCAACAGATTCAGTGGCAGCGTGATCGGCACGTGCTGTAGAGGGACGGTAAGAGCCATAGGCGCGGTTGTAGCCAGTGTACGTGTGCTGTGCAGGAGAGTTCCAGCGATTGCGACAATGCCGAGAGATGTGTCCAATCCGGTGGCAGATGAAACAGATGGGCCTGTCGTCAGCAGTGCGCCATTCAGCGTTGCGGAAACGTGGTTGGAACTGGGTCGGTGAAGAGGGTGCAGTCGGAGGATACGGCCGAGAGTCCACGTGATTTACGGAGCAGACAGAGTGGAGTCCCATGCTTGCAATCTCCTGACGGACAACTGCCTGGATCATCGAAACCGGAACTGCAGGGGGAGAGCAGGTGCTGGGCTCGCAGGTAGCTGGATAAGCAGCTTCAATTTCTCGTCGCACAATTCGGGTAACGTTGGCATCGTTGCTTGTTGAACGGGGAACATCGGCACAGGACGACGTCGGCGCGGTGTTAGGCAAGCGAGCAAACTGCGGAAGAATGCGCTTGCTTTTAGCGAGTTCCAGGCGCCGGCATTCTTTGATGACCGCATCAACAGTGCACACGTTATTGAACACGAGCAGGTTGAACGCATCATCAGCGATACCCTTGAGAATGTGAGCAACCTTATCCTGTTCCGTCATGTGCGAGTCAACTGCACGGCAGAGAGCCAAGACGTCTTGGATGTACATGACGTACGGCTCTGTTGACGTCTGCGCGCGGGTCGACAACGCCTTCTTCGCAGCGAGCTGGTGACCGTCAGGGTTGCCGAACAACTCTCGTATCTTCTCTTTGAAGAGATCCCAACTTGTCAGCTCAGTATCATGCGTCTCATACCACACTCGCGGGGTGCCGTCGAGGTAGAATAGCACATTGGCAAGCATGAGAGTAGGGTCCCACCGGTTACCTGTGCTGACGCGTTCGTAAAGGCTGAGCCACTTGTCGACGTCTTGCCCATTGGCGCCAGAGAAAACACCAGGGTCACGAGGAGCGGTGACGTTGATGTACGTCGCGTTGGCGGCAGGTGTTGGAGCCGGAGTGGTCGGCGCATTTTCCAGAGCCATGTTCGAAGGCTCAAGGTGGCGTCCACTGCGAAGCTTCGTGACGAAGGGAGGTACCCAGCACGTCCACCAAAATGTTACGTGAAGAGACGAAGACTAGAGGCTGTAAACAAGTGTATTTACAGGAGAGTGCTCGGGCAAGGCAGCGGCACACAACAGTCTCCGAAACGTCGTCGTCGTCTTCGCCTAATCGTCTTTTGATGGCTGTCCGCAGCAATAGGAACAATTCGTGCCGACTTCCAGTCCTCTGGCAATTCCGCTGACAACAAAGAGACATGATATAAAATGAAGGTGATATAAAATGCGTTGCACCAAAGCTGCAAAACAATCGTAAAAATACAATACCTTCTCTGAAAGTTTCGTTGAATTTCGTGGTAGTGCGAGAAAAGCCCTCTTAGGACTAGATGTAAAACCAACATGGAGGATATTACAAGTGAGGGACATTAAATTCGCGAAAATTTCATGCAAGACATGCGCTTAGATGGTCGCGGGATGCACCTTCCATGGGGTCGTTCCGGACGTTGACAAATCTTAGAAAGAAGGTGAAAGACGCCGTGGTGATGCCACTGGAAGCGCAGTCAGCAACTTTTTAACAGCGATGCCGTTCTATATCTCGGTGTAAAGTGTGTGACCACACCCGAAAACTCTCATCGTCATGAACGGGTATGTGCCGCAAAATTTGGGCAGACCTCACAACTCACCGCTATGGCATGACCTGTAATAACCCTGAGAACGAGCACAGAGAGAAAAAAAAGAAAGAAAGAAACAAACAGAGAGATGGAAAGAAAGCTGTAAATAAGGAGAATGAAAAATTTTTGCCGAACGAAAATTCTTCACGAGTCGGGATACGAACCCGCGTACCCTCGATCCTAAGGCGAGCGTCCTATAGAAAGTCGGCTATCCAGGCACGAAAGCCGAGCATAGCATATCCTTGTATAGTATAGCGTAGCCAGGGGTTGGGAAAAGGATGTGAGCGTGAGGAGGAGATGTTAATGGTAAGGAGGGAAAGGAGGAGGGGAGAGAGTAAATCGTAGCACAGAAAGAATGACAAAAAGAGAAATAGAGAGAAAGAAATGCAGAAGGAAAAGAAAGAGAGATAGAGAACATCAACGAAAGAGAGAAAAAGAAGCAGAGAGAGAGGAAAAAAAGGTACGAAGAAACAGGAAACAACCAGATACCGCACCACTCGACCAAGCTGCGCATGCGCAGTATCTAAGCCACGCCCACCGACGGAGACATCGAGCGCAACCCCCGGTCTATAGTGCAGAGCCTGGCTGTGTACTCCCGAGGAAGAAGCCGCGCATATCGAAGCTAGACGTGTCAGTCAACGCGCTTCGCTGTGCCAAACTTTGCGCAACATAGATCATAGCAAGGTGTATGACCGGGCTAGTTGGTATTCCATGGCGACGTGAACAGCGCGTGAAACACACAAGGACGAGTAACCGACGAGGACTAGCGCTAGTTCTCGTCGGTTACTCGTCCTTGTGTGTTTCACGCGCTGTTCACGTCGTCATAGATTATAGATTCCCAACAAAATCAAGCTGGACCGTTCATCTTCAAGCAGACTTGAGTACTTGAAGCAGGACTGGTATACCGCAACCACTATAATCAATTTCGGACAACGGCTTCAAGGAAACAAAAAGCTGCTTCACAGTTTAAAACATCCCTTCCAATAAGTCTTATATCTTCTAATATTACTTTTATAAGAAACTTATCTACTTTAATAAGCTATGTACATGTGCACTGAACACATACCTCATTTATTTATTTGCAGCTTACCTGTAGCTTCAATAGCAAACAAGAAAGAAAAAAAGCGTGCTCTTTACTGTTTTTACTTATTGAATGTGATGTTACTTATTGCTGAATGATAAACAACCAGCACAGTTTCCACTAAGTCGCGGAAGGCTCGGTCACAGCACAGCTGGTGGGCGCTTAGCTGGTCCTGGCTTGGCTTGGCTTTTACTCCCTCAACTCTCTCTCTCCGACCGATTTCTATACTATACTACTCATGGCTTTGCTTACTCTCCCCAAGAAATTTTTTCTCTAAGAAATTCTCTCTTTCTCTATCTTTATTTATCTTCCTTTCTCTCTCTCTCTCTGTACTCGTTCACTCACCCATCAGAGTTATTGCATTCCACGCAGGAGAAATGGGCGCACGTGTTCTGGGAGCGAAACAGAAGACGACAATGAAGAAGAGTGCGCGTGCCGGTTCATGATGATGATAATTTTTCTATCAACGACACACGGCCAACCTCGAGCATAACACCTCTGCTGTAAAATTATGTTCGTAATATCGCGTCCGTCCTCTTTGGCCACAAACTTGGCGATAACGTTGAACGGCATCGCTTCTGTAGTTCTGGCTCCTTTAAAATCTGCCCAACGGCAACCATGAAGAGAACAAAGGCGAAAGCGATGGTGACAGTGGCGATAAGAGGAGTGTGGTGAGCGACATACGTGTGTAGAAAACAGACGAATGTTAATAGTTGTCTATATACTAGCAATCTGTCTGGGTGACATAGCCTAGTCAGGCACCTTTCGGGCCTATCGCTACGTCTTCCAAGACAATTGTAAATTGTCTTGAAGAAAGTCTCAATCAATCAATCAATCAATGAATCAATCAATCAATCAATCAATCAATCAATCAATCAATCAATCAGTCAGTCAGTCAGTCAGTCAGTCAGTCAGTCTGTCTGTCTGTGTGTCTGTCTGCCTGCCTGCCTGCCTATCTATCTATCTATCTATCTATATATCTATCTATCTATCTATCTATCTATCTATCTATCTATCTATCTATCTATCTATCTATCTATCTATCTATCTATCTATCTATCTATCTATCTATCTATCTATCTATCTATCTATTTGTCGCGCATTGGTATGACAGATTAGCGACTAACAAAGGAGTCAAGTCGCAGGCAGCGCTGTTAAAGGGGCCCTGCAACACTCTTCTATGTAATCGTCTAATGGCTTCATTAAAAGAGCTTATTGCCTCCCGAATGAACTGCCGCAAAAAGTTTTGGAATCCGTAAAGTACGAGCAAATTTACAGGGGTTTGCCGCACGCTTTAAGCGCTTTCTCTCTCCTTTCGTACCAGCGAGCGTGCTAAGCGCTACGCAGGGAGGCGAATGACAAAGGGGCAAGAAGATGCATCCCTTCTTCAGCGCGCCTCATGAACCTGCGTACTTTCTTTTCATTTTTTCTTCGAACGCGCGGCTTACTTTCAGTGTGATCGCGAGCGAGCGCACGGGCACGTGGCGGCATCTTGCGGCGGTCACGGTAACTATGCAGCTCACGATGCTTTGGGTATATGTCGGAATAATTTGGGTATATGGCATTATTTGTAGAGAGAAGAGGGAGCGATTTCGAGCTGATCTTGAGAATTCATTGTAAATTGCAGGCCACGTGCTGCGCTATAATATTTGGCTCGCGTGTTCTCAGGAGCCTCGACTACCGATCGGCAGCGTTTGCTGACCATGCTGTAATAGTGCTGCAGGGCCACTTTAACTCAGTGTATCGGTGATGAAGTGGGTTCTGTTTAGTGTCTGCTACGCTAAAGAATTTAGAGCCCTTCGAACTGTTTGTTATGCGGGAAGACCAGCAAAGCGGGGATAGCGTTCCGACAGCGAGGCGACGCGCGTACGTTTGGCTTCACGTGCCCGATCGTCGTCGGTGGCATTGTATCGACGGCGACGACCACACCCGCGCTTCTAGGCGCGCTGACGTTCCTCGCCCTGCCACTGCTACTCTTTAAAACGTACGACAGGCATCCGACTCATGGCGAGTCCAAAGAGCAACTGAACACGTCGCTAGCACGATCCCATCCGTCACGATGCAACGGATAAACACAAATGGTTGAAGAGACATATTGGAGAAAGTCTATGACGTCTTACTAAAAAACGCTACGCCAATCTCAGCGCGCGTACTAGCGCGGACGAGCTTACGTGGCTGCGAATATGAGCTAGGTCATGTAGTGAAGAAGCGAAACTTAAGGTCCTGCGAAAAGTGCGATGTGATCCTAAGTTTGTAAACGCCGCCATCCCGGCCTTTCATATGACGCCACGAGATGGCGCCACGTGTGTCACAATTAGGGCGCTTCGAAGTCAATGCCGTCTCCCTTGGGAGAAGGGTGGTGACACACTCTGTACAGGTGAGCGCCATATTAGGTCGAAGTCGTTGACGCGGACGCCGCCTCTTTTTAATATGACGTGTAAACTTGCCAGTATTTCACTCGGCTATGCCTACTCGCGACTGTAAGCTATACCTTTGCGTTGGCACTTGGGCGATGCTTCTTGTCTGGATGCCTTTGGTTGTCTAATATGCACACTGATCGGCAATCGAAGCGCAATAAACAACCCGCATGGTGGCCGGCGCGTTCGTTGATCCACCGGCGATACTCAGCAGATTCATGTTGGTATCAAATAAAGGAGGGAAGCATGTGGGCCTGAGCTGTGGCGACATTTAACACCCCACGTGATGACACAGCGTTCACTGACGACGGAGGAAAGCGCCGGCCGTGCTGTGCGTCGACAATCGAGGTTCGATATTGGCCGCGAGGGCTACCACCGGACATATACGGCTCTGCCACCCAGAGCCGTATCTGCCACCGGACAGACCGGTGCTGCTGTCGCTGTGACGTAGTAAACGACATCACATGACTTACTTATGCCGCCGCCAGCGCAGTGCGCTTGCTTTACTCCCCAAGGCAGCAATTTATGGTATCCTTGGCAAATCGCACCGGGGCGCCCTGGCGCGCCGTTTTGTCCAACCATCGTGACGCATTGGCGTCCCGGTGTACCGCACCGATGTGATTTCTCAAAGATGCCATCACTTTCTTATTAATGCAGCACGGTGTACTGCTGCGTGCCGCAGTGTCGGATGTATTCGACCGAGCCCAGTGTGAATGAGTCACTCCGGAACGTCGGGGCAGAGAGACTCGCCACTAATAAAGCTGAAAATAGGGGAAACAGCCCAACGTTCAATGTCGGATGTGTAACACACTTTTCCGCGAAAATGTTGCGTACGTCGTGAACCTTCCCGGGTCTATGTGCATAGGAATTAACGACATTAATTTGCACCACGTTGGAATAGACGGCTTCTTGCTCGCGCACAGTGCCATCGCAGAATCTTCCTTTTCGACCCTTGGATGGTTAAAAAAAAACAGAAAACACGATGCGTTCTCGACTACTCGACCTTTGATCACGACCTGCACATCGATAGGAGCAATGCTTATCCCAGCTGTATGCAGCACAAGGGCGGCGAAAGTGCTTTTGGCTTCACGCTATTTACGGTGCACACTCAAGCATGGATCTAAAACATGGTTCCCCCCCTCCCCACCACTATTTGGACGAGTCCGAAAAAAAAAAAGCAAGCTGCGTAATGGACGCATAAATTAAAATGAATCAGTGACGTACTGCTCACAACGGCCTCGCTTTGGTCCCTGGCATTACAGGAGTAACTGTGGGAAGTAAATGCTTCTTGGACTACATCAGTGTCCTCGACCTCCATTAGAGTCGAAGGCCCGAGTGAGTAAAGATATAGGGCTGATTTGACGCCCCCCTTACATGAATAGGAGAGAGGGAGGCGTCCCTCCCTCTCCCCGTGCGCACGCCGTTGCGCGCAAAAGCCCGTACCGTACTCCCGAATTGAGACACAAAATTTTTTTAGCTAAGTAATGCACATATTTTCGTTTCGAGCGTCTACAGTTCGTGTCATATCGGCGTAAATTTTGACTCGAACACTTCGATCAGAGCCAACATTGCCTTTCGCGGCCTGATTTGCAGCGACATGACGCGTGTTATAGCGAGCAGTTGCTCTTACCAGTTGTTATACTTGTGAAGAGGTTTATTGGTCGTTGAAAGACGTAATGGTCGTCAGCGGCAAGCAAGCGAGAAGAAGCGTCCAGAGGCACAGCGGCGATCCGAAACACGAGCCGAGCGAGCCGAGCGTTGGCGATGCTGCTGGATGGAGGCGCATCTTCTTCTTCACAATCGCCCCCGCTGAAAAAGGAGCCATCCTGGCGACCTAAGAAGTTTCAGGTAGAGGCTCATGGTACGGCTTGAGGCGGGAAACATGGACGATGTCACGTCCACGCCGGCGCATGTCATCCGATCGAGAAACTGGCTCGATAAGAAAATTAACTGGAGAGGTTTTCTCCAAGATGGTGTAAGGGCCCTCGTACCTTGGAACGAGCTTCGAAGAGAGTCCCGGAGTCTGGTATGGGACAGAGAGCCATACGAGAGACCCTGGGGCATAGCTAGGGTCTGGAAGTGAAGTGCTGCGGTTTTCTTTCTGTCGCTGCTGCTCTTGCGAGGTAAACGTGCGGGCGAGCTGGCGGCACTCTTCGGCTTGTTGAGCAGCTTCGGAGACAGGTGGACACTCGGAAGCATCAGGACGGTAGGGAAGTAGGGTGTCAATAGTATGTGAAGGCTCGCGTCCGTAAAGGAGAAAGAAAGGCGAAAATCCGGTAGTTGTTTGTATCGCGGTGTTGTATGCGAATGTTACATAAGGGAGAACACGGTCCCAGTTGGTATGGTCAGATGCGACGTACATCGAGAGCATATCACCCAGGGTGCGGTTAAACCGTTCCGTGAGCCCGTTAGTCTGCGGGTGGTATGCTGTGGTTGTCCGATGAATGACGTGGCATTCCGAGAGCAGAGCTTCGACGACCTCGGAGAGAAAAGCGCGGCCTCTGTCACTAAGGAGCTCTCGAGGGGCGCCATGTCGAAGGATAAAGTGACGTAAAATGAAAGAGGCGACATCCCGAGCGGTAGCGCTAGGCAAAGCGGCAGTTTCGGCGTAGCGTGTCAGGTGGTCGACAGCCACGATAATCCACCGGTTGCCATCTGCGGTCATTGGAAGGGGACCGTAGAGGTCAACGCCGACGCGATCAAATGGCTTGGCAGGGCATGGAAGCGGCTGCAATGCGCCGGTCGCACGTAAAGGTGTCGATTTGCGTCGTTGGCAGTCAGGACAGCACTGCACGAATTTCCGCACAAAATTGTACATGCCGCGCCAGTAATAGCGATGGCGAAGGCGCTCGTATGTCTTGAACACCCCGGCATGGCCACATTGCGGATCGTCGTGAAGAGAGGCGCATACTTGTGATCGCAAGCTGCGTGGAATGACCAGTAGCCATCGGCGGCCATCGGCAGCGTAGTTGCGGCGATGAAGCAGTTGATCGCGGATGGTGAAATGGGAAGCTTGACGACGGAGGGATCGAGACACAGGAATGGTGGATGTTCCACATAGATAATCAAGAAGAGAAGCGATCCACGGGTCACGACGTTGTTCGGTGGCAATGGAGTCGAGATCGAGAGATGACAAGGGGTGGACGCATGTGGTTGCGCACGCTGGATCTGGCGGTAAAGGTGAGCGGGAGAGGGCGTCAGCGTCAGAGTGTTTGCGTCCGCAGCGGTATACGACGCGAATGTCGTACTCCTGGATGCGAAGTGCCCATCGCGCTAGGCGGCCAGAAGGGTCCTTCAACGTGGCGAGCCAGCAAAGCGTGTGGTGATCGGTTACTAGATCGAACGGGCGGCCGTATAAGTACGGCCGGAACTTTCCAAGCGCCCACACCAGAGCCAAACACTCTTTTTCAGTCACGCTGTAATTCGTTTCGGCTTTCGTCAGCGTGCGACTAGCGTAGGCGACGACGTATTCGGAATAGCCGGGCTTTCGTTGAGCGAGGACAGCGCCAAGCCCGACCCCGCTGGCGTCTGTGTGTACTTCGGTAGGAGCCGTCGGATCGAAGTGACGAAGAATAGGTGGGTAAGTGAGCAGGCGGCGCAGTGTAGCGAAGGCTACGTCACATGCAGAGGACCAGGAGGAGAGGTTCACGTCGCCGCGAAGAAGCTGGGTTAACGGTGACATGATGGATGCAAAATTGCGAACAAAGCGCCGGAAATAGGAGCATAGACCTACAAAACTTCGAAGTTCCTTCATGGTCGTGGGCTTAGGGAATTCCGCGACTGCACGAGGTTTTGCAGGGTCAGGTAATACGCCCTGTTTGGACACGATGTGGCCTAAGATGACGAGCTCCCGGGCAGCGAAGCGGCATTTCTTGAGGTTAAGCTGAAGGCCAGCGTTGGTCAGACAAGTCAAAACGTGCCTGAGGCGACGGAGGTGTGTAGGGAAATCATGGGAGAAAACCACGACATCGTCGAGGTAACACAGGCACATAGACCACTTTAGACCACGTAGTGTATTATCCATAAGTCGTTCAAACGTAGCAGGCGCGTTACAAAGTCCAAAGGGCATGACGTTAAACTCGTATAGGCCATCAGGTGTAATAAACGCAGTCTTCTGGCGATCGGCTTCAGCCATAGGAACTTGCCAATAGCCAGACCGCAAGTCCAGTGACGAGAAGAATTCTGCTCCGTGAAGGGTGTCAATGGCGTCGTCAATGCGCGGCAAAGGATAGACGTCCTTGCGGGTTATCTTATTCAAACGACGGTAGTCCACGCAAAACCGGATAGATCCATCTTTCTTACGCACCAGTACGACAGGAGACGCCCAGGGACTGTGCGATGGTCGAATAACGTCTCTACGAAGCATGTCTTCGACTTGGTTGTTAATGACGCGGCGCTCTTCAGCGGAGACGCGGTATGGTCTTTGACGCAGCGGCTGGTGTAAACCGGTGTCGACGTAATGTTGTACTTGCGACGTGCGGCCCAGTTGAGGTTGCGACACATCGAAAGAAACTCGTGCAGAAGAGCAAGTAGGTCAGCGTGTTCGGCAGGGGTGAGGGTATCGGCGATGGCACTGGAAAATATATCACTGGATGACTCCCCGAGTGCCGACAGGGCATTTGGTGGGTCGCAGCAGTCATCCGGGACGTCAACCAAAGACGAAGAGTCGAGATCTTCCACGCGGCCGAGACATTCGCCTGCAAGCAGCGTGACAGGTGCAGAGAGCGGATTCAAGACGAATATATTGCTGCTGCCGGCGGCAATGTCAATCGTTGCGAAAGGTAGCGGCAGAGCTCTACGACTCGTGAAGACATCGGACGGCGTGAAAAAGACTGTAGCGTCGGTGTGGGCGTTGCAGGAAACAGGGACCAGTGCGAAAGTGCCAGGCGGAATGTCGGTATCCTCACGAACGAGCAGCTTGGGCGGCTGATGAAGAGCGTCAAGTAATGGGGCGTCACACAATGGGGAAAACTCAACTTCGGCGCGTGCGCAGTCGATGACGGCATTATGGCGGGATAGGAAGTCCCACCCGAGGATGACGTCATGCGAACAGGCAGAAAGGACAATGAACTCAACGATGTACAGATTGCCTTCAATGACCACTCTTGCAGTGCAGGCTGCGAGAGGAGTCACTTGCTGCGCGCTTGCGGTGTGGAGCGACAGTCCCGAAAGCGGCGTCGTTACCTTTCGTAATACACGGCAGAGATTAGCGGCTATGACAGAAACGGCGGCGCCGGTGTCCACAAGGGCAAAAGTACGAACACCTTCAACAGTTATGGCGACCACGTTAGTTGGGGAGGAGTGAGGGCTTGAACAGTTCGGAGATGGTGCAGTTCTTGCCTCTTGAACTGCGGCGTTTAGTTTTCCTGGTCGGAGGGTCCGGGCCGGAGACGCATGGGGGACGGCGATCGCCGCCGAGGAGATGGTGAGCGCTGCGGCTGGAAGTCAGGGCGGTGAGTAGGGGCATCGCGCGGTGATGGGCCAGGAACGTATTGGAGGAAGGGCTGGCTTCCGGCTTGCGACGACCGGGCACGGTCGCCGAAAGTTTGGGGGCGACGGCGGCAATAGCGGGCGACGTGTCCAGGAGTGTAGCAGGCGTAGCAAATCGGTCGATTATCAGGCGTCCTCCATGGATTGGCGATTGTCGGTGCTGCCCAAGTGGAAGGATAGACAGGCGGTTGCGTGGGCTGCGAGTGCGTAGTGTAAGGTGGTTGCGGAAGCCTACGCAGAACGTCAGCATACGTGAGGGGCGCGGCTACAGGCTGCACGGCTTGCGCATAGGCGACAGGAGCGGCCACAGGCTCCGATGCACGCGCGTAGTGAACAGGGCTGGATGGAGGCGGCTCGCGGCGCGCAAGGGGAACAGCGTGGGCAACCTCCTCCGAAATAACAGTGCGGAGCGGGGTGGGCAGACGGGTGGTAGGCTCGTGAGTAAAAGGCATTAAGGAAAGTTGGCGGGCAACTTCCTCGCGGACGAAGTCTCGAACCTGCTGAAGCAACGTCGAATGGTCAGGCATGGTGTCGAGACTGCACAGCGACTCGCCACCCCGTGGAGGCTGCCGAGTCAGAGCGCGCTGCTTCTTCAACTCGTCGTAGCACTGACACAAGCTGACGACTTCTGAAACTGTGCCCGGATTCCTGGCCAAGAGCATTTGGAATGCGCCATCGTCAATGCCCTTCAGGATTTGTTTGATCCTGTCAGCTTCGGGCATGGTGTCGTTGACACGTCGACAAAGGTCGACGACGTCCTCAATATAGCTTGAAGCTTTCTCCAGTCTGCTGTGAGCGGACGCGCAAGCGTTGCTCTGCGCGCTGCTTGCGGACAGCTGGTCGACCGAATACTTCAGAGCAGGACGTCTTGAAGACGGTCCATGTGGGGATGTTCTGTTTGTGGTTGTTGTACCACAATTCGGCGACGCCAGTCAGATAAAATATGACGTAGCCTAGCTTGTCGGGGTCATCCCACTTATTATGCGCGCTCACCAGTTCGTAGTGGTCAAGCCAGTCTTCCACGTCGGTCTCATCTGCACCGCTGAAGACCTTTGGGTCCCGGAGCCGAGGAAGCCCGGTGCAGGTGACGGACAGGGACGAAGGCGCCGGTGGGTTTGCGTGGTCAGTCATGATCGGCGGTAGCGTCCGGCTACGCAGCTCCAGGGTGTAGCGACGGGGATGAACAGCACCCTCCACCAAATGTGAAGAGGTTTATTGGTCGTTGAAAGGCGTAATGGTCGTCAGCGGCAAGCAAGCGAGAAGAAGCGTCCAGAGGCACAGCGGCGATCCGAAACACGAGCCGAGCGAGCCGAGCGTTGGCGATGCTGCTGGATGGAGGCGCATCTTCTTCTTCACAAGAACAAGATCATATCGAAATAACTGTATAGCGCCGAAGAGGTCTTTCCTTGTACTTGAGCACTGTGTAATTATTTCACCGTGCTGTAAAAACTCACCCACGCTTCAGTGTATTTAGGATCAGAGCACCGACGTTGAGCTAGCGTTGACGTGTGGCTCCAGTAGCCTGGCTAGACGCCAGTAGGAGTGGAAGGTGAAGCTGAGGTGAAGAGAAGTCGCTATTTCTGCAGATATATATAAGGGAGCACGTTGCAGCACATACGTCCGTTACAAAAAACTTGCAGCCTATCTGCAGAAATTCGACAGACCATGATTCACCCGGGATACGGAATGCGTCAAGACAAGTGACAGACTTTCTGTCACCCCTGTCTATTCAGAGTGGGCAATTGGTACCCCCTTTGGGCAGAAATTCTGCACAGAAATTGTAACCGCGCCGCATTCAGCCTACCTACAGAATGTCTGCAGAGCATCTGCACAATATGTGCAGAGCTTTGTTGCTGGTGAAAAAAAAAAAACAGCTACCCTTTGCATTAACACCACGAGAACGTATTCTAAAGCATGGAAAGGTATTCTAAAAGGAAAATGTTTTCTTTGTGCCCAGAGCGTTTGAGAAAAGAACTCAGATAGGACAGAGGGCACTCCTATCTTACTTCTTTTTGTGCGCTCTGTCCTATCTGACGTCTCTTCTCAAACGTTCTGAGCACAAATAAAGTATTTTCCTTTTAGAATGCGATACCAACCAGCCCAAGTAGTCCCCCTGTTATCGAAGGGTAGAATGCCGCACACACGCCCACCGACACACGCCCACAACATGCACGCAACAACAGCAAAATAAATACCACACACTTGCGTTTTTTTTTTTGTCTCTACTGTACCACACACTCGCGCTTTACAACCTAACACCGACCACCCGGTATATTTAGCCATGGCATCTTGACCTGCCATTCAGTGCTGGTGAGAAAATTGCTATGCTTTAAAATTTTAAATTTACACGTTCACAGAATACACGTAAATTTATGCTGGACGTTAGGTAGCCATAAAACACGCAGATATGTTAATCTACAGCCGCCAAATGTGCAACGCATTTTTAATTAGCGAATTCCTAGTACCAGCTGGCAAGTTGTCGCACGGCGCTCCAGAAAAGCTGCAGCCTTTATGCAGAAATTCTACAGTCCATGAGTCACCCAGGTGCGGAGCACGTGAAGACAAGGGACAGACTTTCTGTCACCCCCTATCACCTCAGAGTAGGCAACTGGTACACCCTTTCTGCAGAAAGTCTGGACAGCCTGGGTAGCTGAACGATGCATCATGACTGCAGTATCGTGCAGTTACTTGCAGTACACCAGCCTACTTGCAGTCTGCAATTTGTAGACTAGCTCTAAAGAAAGGTGGAGTATACAGGGAGGTGACTGGGGTGACTGGTGGGTGACTCATAGGTGACAGACAGGTGAAACCAATTTTTGTAAGGGGTCAGCACGTGGATTCGGATCACGTGATAAAATATGGGCTCATGTATAAGGATCTGTCATGCTTGTTAGCTTGCCATATGTCTCGGCACGAGATAATATCGAGAAGTGGCGCGATAAGTGAAAAAGCTGTCGTGAGGACACTCCGTGAGATGGAAGGGGCTCACATTGCTTGAACACGGTAACACAGTGACGCACGTACAGAGGACAAAACACAAGCTGCGTATGACGAAGAATAAATAAGCACGTTAAGGAGGAGTAATATAAAACGAAGGAAAGCATGGCGATTCAATATTTCAACCCTTTTGCATATGTTCCAATAATCTGCCCATTTATTGGTCATTCCCCTGCAGTCAGTGTGAGACATATGCACGATGAGTAACAACAGGCACGTCGACCAGGCATGCCTCCGGTTGGCTGCGGTAATCTGAAAAAAAGAATGCGATTTAACGATCAAAAACGAAGAAAATAAATAAATAAGTCACGTGTTCTCGTATGCATTCGCCTAAGACGAGTCGAAAGCAAAAGCCATCTTTTTCTGACTCAGTTCTATTGATCACCCTCTCCCTCCATCTCATCAGAAAGTTTTCTGCGCCTAACATGGTTTCGCACGGCCCCCAAGGTCGGACGCATTAGAAGCTATCTGCATATCACGCGGTTTTGTAATGCCTCCGGGATAGGCCGACGTTTGACCAGGCGGCGCTCACGTCACAAATTTCGTCGATCTGCGATGTCATGGTGACGCCATATGGTGACGTCACGTCATGATGATTTTTTGCATCACTCGTATTGATGCCGAAGCCCACGGTCGATTCTCGCGTTTCATGAGGCATCTAGTGCTTTCGCCTTATTAAATAAATACGCAAAAAATGAAGGGAATTTCACGACTGTTGTCCTCGTCGCTGTGCATACGGGCGCTCAACCATGTGCAACTGAACCGGCCTGACGAGCATTTTACTTGCGAAGATGGGAACATCGCGTATTGCGCAAACGGCGGCTGCGACAACTAAATCTCTCGAGCATTGCCGTAGCAAAGAGGTGAAAATAATTTAGTCCATGTTTCATTTTGCCGAAACCTGCTGATCAGCTTATTTTTTCGTGCAGCACCTTTTCTGGCATGTCCTCCACCCCTTTATTTTTGCTCGCTCATGTGCCATGTGGAAACGCATTCTAGTCGACCATGAATGACCGGTTGTCATCGTGACAACATTCGCTACATCCTTGAGCGCCCTACGCCACGTGTCGTGCATTTACGATCCTGTACCTGCCGGTGGCGTATAGAGTAACCGACGCAGCTGGAAGCAGACAAATTTCCGCCCACGGCTCAGTCAACCCTCTCCGATAATATCTATGTCGGTGGGTGGTAATAAAGAAAAGGAGTAGGAGCTGTGTTATGCGTGGTGCTTTGGGAAGTCCACCGTGTCTCAAGGCTCAATACTGCGTCGAGCTCTCTCGGCGCCTTCTATGCCTGTACTCTGAATGACTTTGTTCATGGTTTTTCTCGCATGTATTCGACAGGTGTGGTACTTTTGCCTACAGTTACCTCAGCAAAGTAAAAGTGACGCGGTCCTTGGGGATTTTCTCTCAAGATGTCCGCCGTATTGATAAGCTTTGTACAAATTAGAAAATATGTGAAGAAAACAAAGTTTATTCCATGGCTTGGCAAAGGAACTTGAAACTGCATTGATTTTCACGTTTCCCTGCAAAGAGCACAATCGTTCTTTGTAGGGAAATGCTCCCTCACATGTGGTAGAACACATTTCGCAGTGCGGCTGCTTGCCTGTACCTCATGAAACTAAGGTGCTATCAGTTCACCATAATAAGATCACCAGAGAAACCATAGAGGCATTTCACATTATTAATGGAGGTGAGCAGTGCATTAGCTCTCCCTCCATCGCCTTACATGATAGGGAATACTGTTTCTTGGAACGTTCAGGACCGTACAAACCTTCTTTGTGGTTGTTTACGTGGAAGTGATTGGAATTTTTATGCTTCTTGTTGGTTTTTTAGTAATCAGAACCGTGCCTTCTGAAGTCATGTGTGAAGTGGTCACATGGGCAACAGGTTGCCAGTATCTAAGTGTGCTTGCACCTTCAAATAAAACTGAGTTGCGAGTTCAGCGCGGTGGTGTGTCCTTTTATCTTCTTTTGTCCTTGTCGTTCTTGCGCTGTTTTCAAGATGTTGAAGAAATATTACCAACAAGCCTAGGTATCAGTTCTTCTACAGGGGAGTTATGCAAACCATAAATTTAAGATCTCTGGGACGAGTAGCACTATCAAATGCCACAAGTTTTTCAATTCAGATGCCTGTCAAGTGACACATGCCAGTCAACCGTGTACCTAGTGGCCCAAGAAGCGTACTCATCAAGACAGCAGCAGCCAGTAGAGCGCACAGTGGGGGGGCGGTGGGGAGGGGTGGACCGAAAAGTCCAAGAAAATCTAGCCTTGAATTTACGGAAATGCAAAAAAGATGCGTACCGTCAAGTAAGGATTCAAGATAGAACAGAAAAGGGCGCCCTTTTTTGCTCTGTCTAGAACAAAAATTACACCATCTCCCGCTAAAGGGGACCATGAGGCCTTGCGAAGCCGGAGCACTTGCACGATCGCGTTCCGTTGGCGCTCATTGGGCATGCTACCGACCTCGCGTCGTGGAACGCGAAGAGGGACGCTACACGCGTGGTATCTTCCATCTAACCTGGCCGTTAATTCTCACAGGGCGAGCGGGGAACGCGGTCGACAGGCGGGCGAGAGGGGGGCAGCGTAGCAGAGGAGAGAGAAGGGGAGGTTGACGCGCATGCGCTCGAGTTCATCGCGGCGTTGCGCAGGAGAGAATTTCGGCATGTCTAGCCCGCGTTTCAGAGGAAGACTGGAAAGGGGGAGGGGAGAGGGGAAGAGGGAAGGGTATGGGAGAGGAGGAGGGGAGAGGGTATGTAGAGAGGGGAAGGGGAGAAGGGGAGTGGAGAGGAGGCGTGTGGAGAGGGTATGCGCATGCGCAGTAAGGGCGGTCACGCCGCACACCACCACCACCACCGGATTGATCTCCGCCTTAAGATACTTCGCATCTAAAAGGACGCCCTTTTCTGTTCTGTCTTGAATCCTTCCTTGACGATACGCGTTTTTTTTGTTTTGCAGTAAGCTTATACCATCTAGCTCAAGAACAACTTTTACTTAGTCATCAACATACGTTGAGGGACCCTGTGACATACGACACGTAGTAAAATAAATAAAGCTCAATTGGAGCAATCAGCTTTCCAGCACGCTTACGATTTTCATTAGCAATAGCTTTACGAACGCCACTGAAATTGCAGGTAGTACAGACATAAGGCTACGAGTAATCAAGTTGTTTCAATGAATAACCTAAAAGTGAGCAGGGTGCTTGCTTTTGTGGTTATCGTTTGCCTTCCTGCAGATGATTCTGCGAAGTACTGAAGCTCAATAATGTGTATAAGTACAGAGATAAGGCTACAGTTATTCCATTTGTTTCGATTACTACATTTAAAGACAACAGAAATCATTACGCTTTGTATTGCTGTCAGAAATGCGCCCATTTCTAGGACCAGGCTGAACACTTGGTTAAAAAAGTGGTGCTTGGATTCTAGCTCCAAACCTGGTGGCCCATAATTGAAGTCCACGATATTCACGTAACGGAATCACGTGAAGATGCTATGTTTGACAATACGCAGGATCTGTGGTAGAGGTATTTCTGAAGAACAATCCGGCGCTTCCACGGCATAAATTCTGTTCAGTATTCAGAATTAAAGGGACCATGACACCCAGTTTTCAATCCTAATCCGTCCTATGTTGGTTAATCCTTGTGCGTTCACAAACAAGCTGACGAAATGTTGGCGCATTTCGTCGAGCACTTAACCTATAATTGAATATTTAGCTTATAATTGAAGTCGGGCAACAATGGCGCACTCGCGATCCGTCACGTAACAAGCTGCTTGTTGTGCGAGTGTCTGCATTACGGCGAACGATTTTGTTCCCTGCTCAGCCGCGCGTGCAATCGAGCCATTTCAGTTTCTTCAGCTTGGCAATGAAATAGAACGATTTGCAGCGGCTGCAACTTTGTTAGAAGACGACGGCTCCGTTCCGTGCTGCACGTGACGTCACACATGCCGGTAGTGGGCGAAGTCTATAGCCGGCGACTTCTATGGCTTATTTTGCATTGAAGTATTAATTTGCATTCCGTAGTTATTATTAGTATAGGCACAACAGACCATCTACTTCTGTTTCTCGCTGAAAACTGCGAATTGTTAGATAACCGTCATAGGCGTGCGCTGTGTTTTCAGGGGGGGGGGAGATGGAGGTTCATCGTGACGCGCCCCCTCACTATTGAGTGCATCCATGGGGCAGACATTGCCCCCCCCCCCTGCTTAGGTGACTAGGGGGGAGAGGCACCCCTCCCCCCAGTGCGCACGCCTATGGTAACCGTGTCATGGCCCCTTTAAATGCATTTTTGCAGCAGTCTTTTTTATCTGCGCTTTACAGTAAGACTCATTTTTTCTTATATTTCATAATCCTGGGATCTTTTTGCTTTGGTTGTAATGCGTCCACACGACAGTAGGTTGTGTCTTCAGTACAGCTTTTCTACCCTGCATACTTTTATTGACCTTGAATCTCAGGATCAGATGCGAAGACTTTCAAAACTTCGTTGTACACTGTGAAACTGTCGACAAATGCCATCAACGTGGCTTCATGATCTATTCACTGAAACGTATTTCACAATGCAACGACAGCGGGCTTTCCCGTAGTTCTTAGGCTGCAAGCGCTTCTTTCCCAACCTAATGGAACTGCCACGAAATGTAATGTACGTCGCACGATCATGATGGCAGCGCATCCGTGAAAGCACACTGTTCTCATAATCACTCCAGTCCCCACAGTCCGATGGATTCGTGATTTGGTCTTCAATCACGCTTTTTTGGGGGGCTGAGAAAGGCACCAAATAGTGACCGACTACGAACTAATTTTAACATTCCAGGGCTGACTATTGTTCATGAGTATGAGTGTAATTACAGGAGTGTTCTTGTAACTCGCGCCCATTGAAATGTGACCACCGCGGCCAGTAATTTTTTAAGTGCCGAGCACTTTAGGAGCCTGGCCTGTCGTATGCTGTCATCGTATGCTGTCGTAGCTTGGCGTGACGCAGGCAAAACCACGAATAGCATAGCCGTCTGTAGCATATTGAGCACGCGCTCGCGCCGAAGAGACGTCTTCTTCCTCTTGTTCTTCGAGTGCCTTGGTGATGATAAGTGCAGAGTAGGGGCCTGGGCTGTCGTATGCTGTCGTATGCTGTCGTCGCTTGGCGTAACGCAGGCAAAACAGCGTAGAAAAAAAAAGAAAAAGAGGAAGCGAGTGAGAAATGGAAAGAAAAAGAAAGAGAAAAATGGGAAGAAAAATAGAAAATGCAAAAAAGAGAAAGAAATACGTAAAGGGAGAGGAAGAAATAAATAGAAATAAAGAGAGAAAGAAGGACTGAAGAAAAAGAGAAAAACAAAGAAAGAGAGAAGGAAAAAAGAGAAACACGAAGAGAAACAAGGAAGGCCGCCCGGCTACGCACTTCCTTCAGGCTTGGCACCACTTGTACGAAGCTGCCTTAATTTTTTTTAATATATTCAGCGTTGGTCTGTCGGCCGTTACAGGGCAGTTCGAAAGCAGCACTTCTGCAAGTTTTGCATTACACGGAAGAGAATCAAAACGCTTGCAAAAGCGAAAGAAATCTACATTAGCAAACATAGGTGAACAAAAAAAATCATAGGCGTACACAGGCCAAATATTTCGTGCATACAGTGATCAAATTATGCAACACTATAAATTCAAACTTAGCGAGTAATGTTGCAAAACATAACCGAGAAAAGCGAACAAAAACATGCAGCCGTACATAACCGAAGTATTCTGTATATACACCCATCCAATAATACAAAACTAACAAGGCAACGCTAACGAACTAGATCAGGCAACCCACAAAATCGAAAGCATGCATGCATGCGTGCATCTTTAATATCGTGTGAGGTTTTCTTCAAAATGTTCTGCATTGGTGCTTTCTCGCGCTAATAGCGGCAATTCATTCCATTCCTTTATGGTTCTTGCGAAGAAGGAAAACACGCAAGTGTTAATGTGCATCGGAAGTATATGGAAAGTAGCATCTTTGCTTCTTTGAAATGTTCTACATTGTCGTGCTGTCAAGTACTGTTTGCTGTTGATACCCGGGTAACAAGTAACCCGTGCATCAAGTACTGTAATGAAGCCCCCGTGAAAACCACTGTAGCCTTGCACTGCTCCATCGTTTTTGGCTACATGACTCCTCGCGAATAGCCCCAACGTGTAAGAACTTGTTCTTACCAATTCGGCTCATTTATCATCAATTTCCTTGAGTAACCCATCTGACTGATAGCGTCAATGCGACTTCACGGGAATGTACAACGAACGGCAAAAGTTACAGAGAATAAAATTATCGTTACTGTGTTAGATTAGACGAATCACTGTCGCAACAATGTGTCCTAGCCCAAATTATGCGACAACTCACTCAATGCGATGGTTGCACATTTTTTGTTCTCAGCAGGTAATATTTTGCCGCGCTGGAGACTGTGCATTTATTCTTTTCGCAACAGTTATTCTACTGTAGTACCTCTTCGTTAATCTGCATATTCCTCAAACGGTATGCTGAACTTCATCTCCGCGAGCTACTACCAGTTACTCCCTAATCCATGTTTAAAGATAGGGCATGCAAACGCAGGCACAAGGGAGAAGTCAAGACACAACAAACACCGGAACTTGTGCTGTTGTCACTTCTCTCTTGCGTTTGTGTTTGCACGCGCTATCTATTAATATATATACGTACCAACTACTACAGCTCTTGGTTATTTTCAACTCCCTCATCCGTTTTACCAATGTGCCAACAAAGGCTAGCGATAACAAACGTACTGTGTTACAGGCTTTAAGACAGCAAATCAGAAACTATCATCTAAACGTCTTAATGCTTTCCCCGATGCTCTCCAGATGTCGTTTTACTGTGTCGATTAAGAGATATCAACACGGAGCTGCTATTTTTATGGGCCTCGATCGATTAGAGCTAGGTAAATAATGACCCACTAAACATATTTTCACAGATTTTTGTCTTATGATAATTACGCAAGAGGAGGAAGAAAATGAAAAAGTGCGTGAGCTAATAAAGTGTTAAAGGGCCATTCACCAGGGTACATAGCACATTTTAGTTAGACGCTGGAAGCTGTTGTGTGCCGACTGAAGAGCATTAAACCGCAAGAATTTTTCAAATCAGTTCGTTACGAGCTAAGAAAAACAATAATTGGTAGCGGTACGAAACCCCGACGTGAGGAGGTGCGCTGCAAACCCTTCCCATTCGCCCCGTGTAGCCTTCGCAAGCCAAAACCCTTCCCTGCCCTCTTCTGCAGCGCAGCCGGAGGATCACATGATGCATATGTATGAACACGTCATGCGTAGGCATCGTCACGTGCGCATGACGTACCCAAGCGCGCGAGCGGCGTCGCACGGCAGCTAGCTTTTTATATGCGAATGCATTTCTTAGTCGGGCTATACCAGGCGTCCGGCGTTGTCCGCGCGCCTCTCCGCTCTCACTCCCTCTCCCATAGCAACAGCTGCGGGCGCGCGCGCTTATCCTCGCCCCTAGCAACCGGAGCAAGTGGTGTGGGCGGAACAGCGGAGAATGAGAGGAGCGGAGGAGCGCGCTCTGGCTTGTGAGGGCGCTCGCATCGCGGGAGCTCGGCGGAGCTCCCGTGTGTGTGGAGAGGTGTAGGAGAGGATAGGTGCAGTGCTTCGCCGCTCCTTCTCTCGCCGTTCGCTCTCTCTCCTCCCTGCGCCACCGCCTCAATGCAGTGCGTTTGAAACGCTTTTGTAGCGTTTGTGCTGCCTTGGTACAGCCTGAAAACAGCGCGTTCTAAACGCGTTTGTGCTGCATTGAAGGCGGTGGCAACGTCCCTGAGGTGATTACGAACGCACGTAGGAAGCGTTCGTTGAAAGAGGCGCCGAAAAGGGAGACTTGAGCGCGTCGATGTGACCAGCTTTACGCCATTAAAATTACTACGCCATGTACTCTCGGCGCAAGAAATGCATTCGCATTTCCTCACGATTCCCTTCGGGGAGGTGGGGGCATTTTTCATGTAGTGGCAATGGGCGTTGCGTCGGCGTTCTCTGTGGTGTACTGCCTGTTTCTGCGGGTCGGGCATGTCAGCTGCGACACTTGTACGGGTACGAGACTAGCGGTAGAGTACACTTTACTAGCGGTATCAAGAGCCAGTGCCGCATGAACGCTTACTTGGGCGCGGTAGAATAAATTACACAATTTCCAGCTAAAGGGGATCATGAGGTGATGCGAAGCCGGAGCACTTGCACGATCGCGTTCCGTTGGCGTTCGTTGAGCATGCTACGTTGGGCACGCGAAGAAGAACGCTACGCGCATCTTGTCTTCCCTCTAGCCTGGCCGTTAATTCTCACAGGGCGAGCGGGAAACGCGGTCGACAGGCTTGCGAGAGGGGGGCAGCGTAGGAGAGGAGAGAGAGGGGAGAGGACGCGCTGGTGCTCATCGCGGCGTTGCGCAGAGAATTTCGGCATGTCTAGCCAACGCCACCTAGGCAAACTTCGTTGGTCTAGCCCGCGTTTCAGAGGAAGAGAGGAATGGGGAAGGGGAGAGGGAAAGTGGAGAGGGGAGGGGAGAGGAGAAGTGATGAGGAGAAGTGATGAGGGAAAGTGGAGAGGTGGAGGGGAGAGGGGAGGGGAGAGGGTATGCGCATGCGCAGTAAGGGTGGTCACGCCGCACACCACCACCACCACCACCGGATTGAATTCCGCCATAAGATACTTCGCATCTATTAAATGACCATTATGAGTGCTCGAACACGTCAGAACATTGCTTTCCTTTCCAGGGCTGGCGTCTGCTCGATGCGCTAACCGCGGGGACACGAACGCATGCGAAACGGAGGCACATTAGCCCCGCATCTCGCTGCAATTCACGGGAAAAAAATTTAAAAGACGCGCACATTCCCTTTGTGTGTCTCATTATTTCTCTCAAGTTTAATAATCTATTCAAGCAACAAATTACACAAACTACACATGTCTTCTCAAATATTTATCGCAGTGTCACGTGCGGCTGTTGGCGACGTCAGAGCACAGTTATAGTGCCTAGAATATACTTACTAGTGTGCCGACCGCGGGCGTCGCGGTGGCACGAAGAATGATGCCTTCCACCGGCGGCCACCAGACGGCGATAGCCGTAGGGACCATGCTATGCCGAGCGGCGTCTCCAGCCGACGCGCGCGCCTGTGAGAGACGCCGACGGGCTGTCCCAGCCAGTTTTGCGCTGCGGAACGTTGGTTGGGGTGCAAAGCGTAATCGAAGGAATGTGATTTCGTAGCACTAACAAGCGATCATACGCACGGTTATCATTAATACGCTGCGCGATACCGGCTGTTTCTTCGAAAAATACTATTATATGCGACACATGACCACAAATGCTAAATTCACGGCAATTTGTAGCTAATTACCATACATTTACTAATGATCTGTTTATTTACCTAAGGACACATTTTTTACTACATATTTATTTAATCAGCTAACGACGCATATTTTACTAATTATCTCTGTAAACACCTAACGACACTCAGTGTAATAATTATCGAACTGTTTCTCACAAACGACAGCCGCCGGAGTTATTCTTCGATTTGTGCTCTTTATATTATTCTCCCACTTCGCTAAACTTAATGAAATTTTTGTGTCCACAGGAGCGCTGAATAATGAGACCCGTTTGTTGTTTGAGCGGTAGCCACTCGTACAATGTGGGAAAAAAGAGGTGCTGTCTTTACGCCCTTTTTCTGCGACCACATCGCGGTCTGTGAACAGAAACAAGTGCGGAGCGCGCGCACAGAAAGAAACCTAGCAATGACATGCGGACATAGGCGTGCGCAGAGGGGGGGGGTGGGAGGGGGCGGCCGCTCCCCCTAGTCACCTAGGAAGAGTGGCGCGCAGAGTGTGGCCGGTACATTGACAACCTTGCGCACGCCTATGCATGCGGAGACACCATAAGCTACTGGCTCGAAAGCGACAACCCCCAATTTACCGCAACGGAATATTTCTACCTCCGTGATCACAACCGACTGCGCTTACGAACGGGCATCCGAAGCGCAATTGAGCGACGCGCGTGCACGCCCGCGCTTGGCTTATGCGTCCGCTCGGTTAGCATGGTCCCTAAAGTGCCGCCGTCTGGTGGCGTCTGGCGGAAGGGCCTCACCGTCGGTGCCAGCGTCTCCCATTGGAAACGCTCGGCGGTCGGCACACTAGTAAGTATATTCTATAGCACAGTCTTCTACGTAGAGAACCGACGTCACAACACTACCGTCCACGTAGGGCCATTCCATCGTGTACGTCATCATCCCATTCTCTGGGCGCGCGGCGGCGAGAAGAAAGCCAAGCAGCGTTCAGCTTGAAATTTGACCCATTTCCGCGGCGCGTAGCGTTGAAAATTTTGCCAGACGTGATCGTGAACGCCCGCTGTACGCATTTCGCTCGTCAGCTCAGAATTGTCAGACCTGGTGAGGGGCTCTTTAAAGCAAGTTTGTTGGTCACGCCAAAAACAGTAACAAAGTACTGCGCCGAACATAGAAGCAATCATGTTGAAGCACAAAGCTTAAAAGCGCTGTCCTGTCAAGTTCTTATATCTTCGGTCTTCGTTTTATGTGCGCTTATAAGCTTTGTGCTTCAACATGAATGTTCACCAACTAGCCCAACTCACCGTCTTGCTGCATAGAAGCAAGAGTCCTTGATTGCTTCCAACCTCTTTTAAGCTGTCAGAGGACACATTCATAAGACAGACTTAAGAATTCATTGGGACTCAGATCATAAGAGAAATCACCTAGACAAATGAAAATGCGCTAGTATTGTAGTTTCTTTAGCAGAAACTCACTAATATCCATCAAAAGAAATGTGCACAATAATTGAATTTTGTAAATTTTATTATGTTATGGCAAAGTGTTAAGGAGGTCAAGGCCCTTTGAGTAAAAGCGAATAGCCCTGTTATTGAGCCTCGGACAAAAATTTGTAGGCGTAAGGTGAGTAAGAGCTCGTAATAAGAAATACACATCCAACAGGCATCGTTGATGCTCTGTATGACACTAGGAGCAAAATTAGTTTGACGATTTACTCGTATAACCCTTCAATCGGAGAACAACCTGTTTATAAATCTATTAGATATACGATAAAATAGGCAACATGTGTCTATGACTTCGGCATGCCTCTGCTGGCACCGTTTCTGCTGCTGCCTCCGCTGCTGCTACTCATGTTTAGCCACAGCGACACACGATTAATCGCGATCACAACTTATACCTATTATCATAGTGCCATATATGTTTATTATGCATCTTCACATTGATCCTCAATGTAACACTTTCACTTCCGCCCTAAAGATTCCGCCTATTGTTTAATCGCACACGCACACCGTTTCAACATGAAACACAAATACGTGACTTAGTAAAGTCAAGCTTTCGACTAGTTGGTTCTGCACAGTGAAAAGGAAGCAGCACGATTTAACGCATGAAAGCTCACCATGTATGAGTAAAGCATCTCTCTGTTAGTCGCAGAAATAACTGCCATTTTTAGAGGAGCAGGTGTAATCGTGCCAGGAGGTGATGCCACGTGTAATGTTTACATTGAAAATTTTGCCCGCAACATATATATGTTTCGTGTGCAATAAAATTGCAGTTTACATTCAACGCTTGTCCGTGTCATTCCCATCACTATCGTCCTCGTCTGAAAAAAGTCATGCTGCTTACTTTTCACGAATAAGTGAAATGCGAAGCAATGTAATTGTAAATTCAATATTTGAATACGTTGTTGGAACGCACCTTTCAAGTTTTCGAGGTCAGCAATTCATCTGCCGCTTCTGACCAGAGAATGCACAAACGCTTGTATACATGGCGTAAGCAGCGTTATCAAAGACGTTACTAGAAAGTTGTCGCGCATATTATAGCTGCTGTCCAATAACTTAGAACTTGTATTGATAAATTGAATTTTCAATGTTTGTTAAAAACTGCCTGCAAAAAAAAGTATCAGTGCGAGAAGCACTGCATTTTGAATATGTGTTCAGACTCTATTTTTGAAAAACCTGGTGTGTTTTTTTTTTCGCTTAAGTTAAAGGCTCTGGCCACATCGGTAGAGCTTGCAACTTGCGCCTACGTGGGACAGACAAACAGGCACCCGCACATACAGGATTCTACATGCACACAGAAAACGTCGTCCGTGAAAGTTAATGTAAAACGAGTTCTTAACAAATGCCCGAGGTTCTGCACTGAAAAAGCGCTCCTAATTTATTGAAACAAGGCGAAGGTAAGAAAAAATTCCCTAACAGCGAAAGCTCACATTCGAGCTGCCGTGCCGAAACACTACGCCGAATTAAGTTCTACCATAAATTTTCTTTCCTGTGGATGTCAGTAGCCGACTGCACATATGTTCAGTTTCTTCAAAATAGTGCAAGTTTTTTTTCGGTACTTCCACTATTTCGTGGGCTATAAGAAAATTTTATGTTCGACAGCCTGCTAATAAAAATAAAGCGGGAAGTTTGCACTAAGTTGCGCAAAGCTTGGCACAGTGAAGCACGGGCTCGTCAACCGACACGTCTAGCTTCGATATGCGCGGCTTCCTCCTCGAAAGTACGCACTTTCTTACGACACCCCATGACTGTCTGGGCACGATCGGGCTATGCACTGCAGGTACAAGCAACAAAGTGTGGCTGTTTCTTGCGCGAGGAAATAACGAGGGAAGGGGTCCAGGGGAGCGCAAGCTTTCGAGTCGAAAGTTTGCGCTCCCCTGGACCCCTTCCCTCGTTATTTCCTCGCGCAAAAACAGCCATACTTTGTGGCTTGTACTTGGACATGAACCGACTAGCCCAGCAACGTGTACTTCTAGAATGCACTGCAGAGCGGAGGTTGCGCGCAATGTCTCCGTCGGTGGGCGTGGCTGAGCTACTGCGCATGCGCGGCTTGGCCAGGTGGTGCGGTATCTGGTCGCTAGACGACGCGATGCTTGCTTCCTCTTCCTATCTTTGTCCTCTCTATTTCTTTCTTACTCTTTCGTTGATCTTCTCTCTTTCTGAATGTCTTTCTTTCTATTTCTTTCTTTCTCATTCTTTCTGTGCTATGCTTTACTCTCTCTCTCCTCCTCACCATCACACCTCACCTCCTCCCGCTTATTTCCCTTTCCCACCCCCTTGCTACATTAACTATACAAGGCTATGCTATGCTCTGCTAGCGTGCCTGGTTAGCCAAGTGGTTAGGACGCTCGCCTTCGGATCGGGGGTACGCGGGTTTGAATCCCGCCTCGTGAAGAATTCTTTCCGGGCAATAATTTCTCTCATTTTCTTTCGTTCGCTCTGTTTCTCTTCTTCTTTCTCTCTTTCTTTCTTCTTTCTCTTTCTTTCTCTCTCTCTTTCTCTCTTCTCTCTCTCTCTCTCTCTCTCTCTGCGTTGTCCATCACGGTTATTACACGCCACGCCGGATAAATCGGCTCACGTTTTCTGGGAGCGAAGCAAAAGAGGAAGAAGAGGACGAAGAGAGCGCGTGTCGGTTAATGATGGTCATAGTTTTGGGTCACGACAGACATTTTACGCCGAGCTAGAACTGCTTCGCTGTTACAATCCCGGCAAGTTGTGTGCATGGCCTCCTTGCGCGCGGGCTAAAACACCTGCTCAGGTTGTTAAATTTTTCCGGCTGCCGTCTGTCCTCTCAAGCACCCCTCGTATCATACGTGTGGCTTTAAGGTGGCATTATCTAAGGCTAATTCCGATTTCCATATGCAGAAATGCTACAGTTAGGAGACCGTTCAGCCAGCAAGATTGAATACAATCGCAACGTCAAAACGGAGGGTGTAAAACACTCGTCGAGAGGAACGGCAGCAGCACGGTTGGTTGGTTGTCCGTTCCTCAGTAACCTGCAACAGCCCACCATGGGTGATCGGTCATGAAAATTGCGGTACCTTGTTTTAGAAATTAGACAAGGTACAGTGTTTCTAAGACAGCGCTGATGATGCTGCTGATGATGATGATGATGTGCCTTTACGCATGGCTCATACCCACACCCCCTGGGGGATTGGGCAATGATTGTTAATCCGGCAACTACTTCTTCATCTATGTGCCTTCCTTAAACGGCCTATGTATATTCGCATCATCCTCGTCTTCATCGCAGTATAATCAGGGCATTTGCCTAGCACCGAAGGAAGCATCACCTCGATCCGCAACCTATACGCACGAGTGCGCTCCAATTAGCAGTACGCACACAACTACACACACGGAAAGCAGTAAACGAAGGTTAGTTGTACAGGTAAGGCTGATTTTATCCAGCCGACGTGCACCGTTTTGGTTGAGTGCTTCCAGTGATGGAGCTACTGTCACGGTTATAAACGACCTCGTAAATCATGTCTTTCGGGCTTCGGATCCCTGTGTATGGCCCAACGTTTCATCTTAGCAGTTTCCGAGGCGTTCCCGACGACGCACTGGCATCGAAACGGACACTTTGGTGCCGGGAATGTAGACAAGACTTGTGGAAGAGCATACCGCTTTGCATCTTGGTCTTGCTGCTGGCAAATGTGTTAGAGAGTTGAAATCTAGTGAATCTTGGTGATAATATCTGTTTCTTCGATTCGGCCGGTATTCCTCAAATGTTTCTGAGCATCACAAAGCGCTTAATAAATTTCAATTGTGAAGTCATCAACCTCGTAATTATACTCATCTTGAAAAGGTGGGTCATCGTTCTAGGGTGGAACAATCGGTTCCTGGTGAACGGGACAATGCTACATTTTTTGTTTCAACTGAATTACAAAAGAGTGTACTTCCTTACATAGAAGCCGCTTATTTTTATATTTGAAAGCGAGATATCTACTGTATACCTGCTGTATACTGATAACCTTTCCACCTGTCCAGGCATGGAGTAATAAGTTCCAGAATGTGCTACGCATATGTATGCAAACCAAATCAAACATTTATTTAATTTTCAAGTGAGATTACAACAGAAGGAACATGCAGATCACAGTCGCAATGCCAGGCGCACTCTACAAATTATTGAAAAAGCATAGTATGGAACTAACCGAACCAGGTGCAAAAGATGGTTACCTAAGTGATCGCGCAAGAAAGATATTACATGACTCAAGACAGCAGCAACCAAGTTTATAAGTACGCAAAGCTGTTTGTATAATCACCTACGTATTTGATAGATAAAAGAAGTTCACACTAACACTGAACGTATGCAAGGAAATATGGAGATTTAGCTAAATGCTTGTGTTAAATAAATACTGTAATGCTACATCTTCCTGAGAAATATTGGCGTACCTCTTTCTCTGGTAAATGTCAATGGATAACTGCCACTTGATTTTTCTTTTTTTTTTGTCCATATACAGTGTGTTTCAGCTAATTGCGCCGAGTAATAAAAATCAAATATGTGCGCTACGCGTGTCAAAATCGGCCCAGTATTATTCGGTGCCATATGCAGCAAGCGATTTTATTATTTCTCCAATCCGCCACACTCTTTAAAAAATGGAGTGACCCTCTCTCCTTTAAGGGAGAAACGGCGATGTCCCCAATGTTCGTCTTCAAATGGAGGAACCGTTCCTCCCTTTTCAATGGAGAAACCGTCAAAATCAAGATGGCTGACGCCAAGCCGTGAAGCGAGCAATAGATTTAGGCCTAGCGAGCGCATCGATTCTCGACTGATAAAGAGTATGCGGCACTGGCAGTCACAGAAAACGGTCCGATGAGCTTAATATCGAACGCTATGACAATAGAATCAAGCAGACACCTGTAGTGATGAAAACCTCGCGAAACGAACGACGGAACTCGTACGTTTCGCTCGGCCAGCGAGACGGCGTTCACTTTAAAAGAGACGTATACTGCAAAGGGGCTCTCACCCGGAGACTGTACGTTAGGCTTGCTGTCTTTATTTGTCGAAGCGTCACAGTGTAGCGACGTTATCCACGCGTTTGTGCCTCCAAAATGTACATTCTGTCGCATCAAAACAATCCCGGCGCAGCAGAGCATAGTTTCGATAGATAGATGTTCAACTTCATATAAGTAGGTGGAGCTGTGAGAGCGCCGCGGCCGTGAAGTAGGTGGTAGCTGGCGCCATCTAGAGGGATTAAACAACACTAAAAAAAAGTTGTTTCTGACTGAGGCGGCGTACGTTGATACTGCATACGGCATTTCGGGGAGGTAGCCCATTCATGGATTACTCAAGGACACCGAAAGTTGATACGCACACGTTCACTAGGCAGACACATAGTACGCACATTCAATTCAATACATACACAATTCATTCGCATGTATAAAAAATATAACATGAACAATTAACTACAGACGCATACGTACAGACGTTTACACATACCCCTCTAAGAAGCGCTGGCCTTATATAGTCACTGAATTACAGTGGACCATGGTGGCACAAAGATGCGTCGTTTTTCTTCAACTCTTTACGACTTCATCGCTGCGTCACAATATACGCCGACATTATTAAATAGTAGCTATGGCTTCGCCAAGCGCAGCAGTTAATCTAAAGCCGCATGATAATGAACAATATAATTACAGAGAGTTGATTAAGTTAGTGCGAAAACGACCATATTGAGAACCGTTCATACCATTCCGACAACATTTTGAAGTAGCGCCATCTTCCGACAGCGGCCACAGATGAAATTTCTCTCTCTGATTTCTTTATTTTCAATAGTTACTGTGTGAGGGCGCAACATCGGCAACATAGTTCAGATTCCGTCGCCTTCGTCGCGTCGACTTCGTTGAGTGGTTTGGCGTTAACATCTGTTCACATTCTGTTCATGCGTTGACCACAAGTATCACGATGGGCCATGGATTCTTTCAACTGATAGCCCTTCAGTGACAATGCTTCTGATGCGGTACGGCCGTCTCTTTTGTGTATACGTACGTTACAACGCGGGTCGTGCGAAGAAACAAGACAAGTTGGCCTCGCACTGGACGGTGGTCTTTCGAGAGCGATGTCAGTGGCTCTTAGCGTCGCGGCCATCGCGCAGCTCGATTAGTGAGTAGAGAAACTGGCGCTACACCGCGCGAATTATGGAAAAGAACGCTACCCACACTACGTGTTCTGTATATTGTCAGTACGCTGTACCTACATGCTGCTCTGCTACTGTTACGTCACGGTATTCGCCTGGCGTTGAAATTGCGGTCATTGTGCGACAACTGTGTAGTTGTCGTTTTGGCGGTGGTTTCTTTGCGTTGGATTGGAATACTCTTTTCACAAAGGTGGAGTGAGAGTGTTAGTGATTTACCTACTGTGCACAGCTGTCATTAGAAGCGCATTTTGTGTTGAGTTTCGCACGCCAAACAAAATCCTGAGACAGGAGAGATACATACTGCACGCATGCATAAGTCGGTCCTAATTCTCAGTGATGGCATGCGTATTCCAAAACGCATGTGATTGAGAATTTTGGCTTAATTGACAGAAGTCATGGACTTATTTTTCATATATGTGCAATTATGATGCAGGTTAACGTTAAAATGCGGCCACGGCGGCCACATTTCAATGGGGGCGAAAGGCAAAGAACACCCATGTGCTTATGTTCGGGTGCACGTTAAAGAACCCCAGTTGATCGAAATTAATCCGTAGTCCCCCACCACGCGTGCCTCATAATCATACGGTGGTTTCGACAAGTCAAACTCCAGCAATTATACGTTCGTACTTTCACGCATGCGCTGTCCAGTGGTATCACGTTTGCTAAAATGTTGTAAAAATTAACTTTCATGCTTCTTTATATTGCTTCTTGTATTGATAAGTGCTGTGTAAAACTAAAAACGCGTGCTCTCGCCAAGTATGTTAACGCCGAAAAAATTGAATTATTGGTGTACAGTCTAAGGTGTTCATTAAAACAAGACTGTTTTGTGAAGCGGGACTTACTGTATTTATGACAAAAGCAGATCGTGCGCAAACGTATACAAACAACATGAGACACACGAAAGTATGCGGCGCATCGCGCACACGCCGAGCCTATAAAAAAAGGGAAAAAAAACGCCACACACGTTACTCAACACATAGAACGAAAACAATGAACGTCACTCGTGTGTTGCTCGCATCAATCCTAGGTACAAGTAATTGCACGCGACTGGCCGAGATCGGTAGCACTGGAAATCTGGTCTGAGACTGCCGAGCGAGCGCGAGAAAGCGTCCGCTCTCCGCAGCACGGAATCACGATCTCACGATGTACTTGGCGTGATTGAGGAAACGTTTCTCCCTTTGCGCTTGCCTCAAGAGGGCGCGACGAGTAAATCGTCCGTAGAGTCACTGGAGGAAAATCAGAGTACCGCAAAGGTAGGCTGCACGCGGGCAACATTGGGTGGCCGCGGCCACTTCCCTTCCAGACCGTCCGGCGCGTTGCTAGCGTGTGTTGAGAAGTGACCGATCTTTAGCCTCAGTGCCGGGTTACGCTCGGCAGAACGGCATTATGTAGTGTGTGTGTTCTTCAAGAGATATTAGAAGTGATTTCGGAGTCATCGACAGGGTATGGATCGACTGCGCGGTTAGCGGTGTAACTAATGAAACGTACGGCGAATGTTGCCATGTGCTCGCGAACTCTCTTCATGGCTTCATCGGTCTCTTTTCGTGTCACGCTCGGGCGTGTTCGCTAGGTCCGGATCTGTAAACATAGTTGCATTAGCGCAGTGACATCGTGCGAGATGCCATTTACTTCGACATTTGGTGAATCTTGACTGTTTGCGCTAGCTTTGCAGTCGGTGTTCAGGTTCACTGCACTCGAGAACGTTATCGAACATCGAGAACATTCAACATTGCGTCCTTCGACTGATCGCTGACGCATAGCTTGCTTGCGCACCGTGCTTGCTGTTCAACTGGTTGACTATGTAATAGAAGTTGTGTGTGTACGGTAATTGGAAGTTGTGGCGCGACGTCCTTGATTCGGAACGCCAGCAGGCCGAACGCACGGGCGAATCGGCGTGCGGTAGGTAAGGTGCATCTTATCTAACGATACGTATAGAAATAGGCATCAAAAATTATTGACATCACTAGCCTTAATTGTTTCAATTTCCTATTTCTGTCTCCTTAATATTCCCAACGGTTACAATGAGATTGCAAATATTTTGCTGTGTTCCGACAAACAGCTCTTTTTTTTGGCGTTGCCAGCGCGTAAACAGCTGGGGTTCGGTTTCTGCACTGCTGCACTTTTTTTTTTCATAATGCACTCTTATTAAAGCTTCCTCTGCACGGTGCTTTATGTTCTTTTGATCAGAAATAGCACATACCCGGAATTTTTAAAGCGCATGCTACTGCAACACAGTATGTATATAGACCTAGGGCGCGCAATAATCGCTCCCTCAATGCGTGGGATCTGCCTTTTTTTTTTTTTTCTTGCTGTGACCATTTCTCACCAATTATACAGTATTTTAAGGTGCGCTCGGTGCAATGCAGCATTCAGCAGCATTTTTGCAACAAATTAAAATACGCTTGATAAATTGCCTTATACCAATTTATCTACAGATTTCCACGCTTCTGTTTTGGCAATGCCAACGATCATGCCACAATTGCCTTCAAGTATACCAGTAAACAGTTATTATTTTAATAACTTCGAATTTCGCTCTCCGTGCGCTGACACGCTTATAACTCGGATAGCATGCGTAATCTGTTCAACAGATCGAGATAAACAGCCGAGCAAATAGAAAGGCATGTAGTTTTCAATATCGCTGACCAAGCGAACCGAAAAGATGAAGGATCCTGTCGCATAAGATATTTCCAGCAAAGTTAGTGTAGTTCACTGCAGGAAGGAGTGTTTTCGAGGGGGGCGAATTCGTTGAGGCCAACTATGCAGCACGTAGAACGGCGGGCGCTCTTTGACATTAATTTTTCCCACACGGCAAACGAGATTCCCAGAGTAGCTCACCAGTCACGTTCGATTGATGGTGAGCTACTCTCTTCTGGCATCTGCATGCAGTGCGTAGCCAGGGGGTGGCACACCTGGCCCCGTGCCCCCCCCCCCCCCCGAAAAAAATGTCTGCTTACGCCCCTGGTCTGCACCTGCATGACGCGTTTAAAAAGCGACGAAGTACTTCTGCGAACCGTGGGTAATGCTAAATGTCCGGCCACGCTCTGCATTGAACGCGCCTGCACCAAAGCGCTTGGAAGGGATATGGCGGCGAGAGGTCACGTGATGCGAGTAAGCCAAATCGCGTCGCGGCGGCGCGCGGAAAACAGATGCGATACTCTGAAATTTTTCCAGTGACTCTAATCCGTCCGCAAAGTGGAGAAGGTCGCTGCTCCGAAGGAGGAACGCAGCCCGTTGCTCAATTCTCGCTCCCTTTTTTTTAGAGTGTAGAACGAAAACAATGAACGTCACTCGTGTGTTGCTCGCATCAATCCTAGGTACAAGCAATTGCACGCGACTGGCCGAGATCGGTAGAAACTGGATAGTCTGGTCTGAGGCTGCCGAGTGAGCGCGAAAGGGCAGCCGCTCTCTGCAGCACGGAATTACGATTTAACTCGGCGTGCGCATGCGCGCGCGCGCAAGTCACGTGGTTGAGAAGAAAAGTTTTCTCCCTTGGCGCTTGCCGCAAGAGGGCGCGACGAGTAAATCGTCCGTAAAGTACCTTGATCTTGGGAAAGTACCGCCATTCAGTGTACTCGCCGCCGCGCGCTCGTCCTCCTCTCTCCCTCCTCGCCCCTTTCGCGTCCTTCCGTTCTCCGCCGCTTTTCCGCGCCGACGATTGGTCTCCTTCGCCGTTGCCCTTGGAGACGTGTGGATCTTGCGTTTTGCTGGTATTTTTCTTTTTCGCTCGCGCCATTTTACGCCGGGGCTCTGCGTAGCAACGTTGCGCGCGCTGTGTTTTCTGTGCTTTCTGTGGGCGCTATGCCGTGCTGTTGCGCCTATAACTGCCACAATGAGAGTGCAAACGATTATGCCCTTTTTACCATTCCCCATGGTAAGCGTGATGGCTGGCGCAAGAAGCAGTGGCTGCAAAACATCGACCAAAGAACTTTGTTCCGACAAAACAGCGTTCTTTGCGAGGTAAGGCGCCTGTCCTATTGCTCGTATCAAAGCATCGCCGAATGCTACATTTTAAATATCGTTCCGGCCTGCTCATCAACGTCTTTTTTCGTAGGCTATTTGCGCGTTGCTTAAAAATGGGGTTGTCCTCAATATGCTGAATATTCAGCTGAGTCCATCACCTCTCACGGCGGCAACTCTCATTCTCTAAAGTGCACAGCTATAGGATGTGCTTTCCGCTGTGAACGATTACGCGCGATGATACAGCTTCTCGATCGCGCTTGTTCTGATTGTTAGATTCCGTTTATTGTGAATGTTTGGTGTAAAAACACAAACGAATGGACGAATAGAGATGACACTTACTGGCGCTGGTTCCCAAATGAGGTTTTTTTTGGCGGGGGGGGGGGGGATTCACGCACAGAAATTGTGACACAAATGCGATCAGTCACAAGAACAAAGAAACACACAAGCACAACGCACAACAATACATTCTGATAGCGAAAGTAAGCCGTTATCTAGCAGCAGGCGACCGAAATGGCTCGTCTTGGTCACGCGCCTGCATTATCACGTCTTCCGTTCACTAATAAAAACGAGATTATCTCTTATACCGGTGTCACACGGGTAGTTTTGATCGCGATCAGAATCAGTCCGGATCGGATTTCTTGATCGCGATCAACAATCATCGCTGCTATCGGTCCAAACTTATCCGGATCAAGTTTGGCGCAAACGTCAGTCAAATTGCAATCTGGGAGCCAGATATCGATGAGCAGATCGCGATCAAAAGGGCCCCTGTAACACCGGTATTGCTTTGTCGTCTTCTACATGACGACTCACTTTAGTGATCAGTTTTTTTTTTTCCGAGCCGTGTTTCTGCTTTCCTATTTTCCTTGCTCGGATTTGCATTTGTGACATTACTAATATGCGTGTCTTCCCAAATAACCTCAGGTACAATTCAGAGCTTATCCGTGTGGCCTCTTCACGCGCGCTCGTTTCTTTTTCCGCGCTGTAACGTTCTTGCAGGATACGTTGTCTGTTTTACTGAAAATTGGAACAGCGGCTTGTAAAGGCGTTATTCTTCCAGCTTACTTTGATATGCGCTTCAGCCGCACAAATGCAACGAATGCAGGCCCTGAAAGAATGAAATGAATAACAGAATGAAATTAGAGAATGTAGGCCCACGGTATTGTATACATGAGCAGCGCCAGCTAGCTAACACTGCTTTGTTTTTTTCAGTTCGTTTGTTTGCTTTTGAATTTGGATGCCACGCACGCATAACCGGGAGACGATCATAATTTGGTTTTCTCGCGGAGACGACGTGCAGGGGTGTTCTAGTGATCGCGCTCGCTTGCTGTCGATATCGGCTTCGAGCAGAGGCCGAAAATTCTCGCTCTGATAGCAAATGCTTTAAAATCTCCCTTCTGCTGTTTTTCGGAGAGCTTCTTTCTGTTCATGTAACACGAGCTAAAATCATCGACCGATGTGTTTTAACATCGTGCGGAATGTCTCCGCTCACAGCTAAACCGAGTGCTAGTTTCTTTGACACGAACGCCAAAATACTATTCTGAAAAATCTTTCTCCGGCGCTTCTGGTACTGCGGTAGATGAGTTGCTGTTGGCGCCGCTTGATCGCGCTAACACTGCGCAAGCGTCTTGTTCAGTTTGGAGACCACCGCGCAAGTCTAATTTCACGTCACATAACACATGGATGGACAATGTATTATCCACGATGTCATTTCAAGATGCGACGCTGTAAGTACCTGAGTTGCACATGCGCGCACAGGAAAGAGACAAAAAATCCAGACACAGGCGGACATCACGCAAGCTAAGTTATTTCAGATGTAAGTGTAAAGCATGTTATCATGTGGCAGAAAAAAACGTCTGCATGATGGAACGCTGCATAAAGCTCTTTTTAATTAGCATGGCCCATTTACACGGCTTTCGAAAGAAACTATTATTTTATTGAACGTTCATTTCAGTGTTCTCGATCTTCTTATCACCATTTTTCAAAGTTTTCTACAGCACCGGTGCGCGAAAGTGCCCGACATTACGCGCCTCCGTTGATTTCTACGGCGCGCCCGCGGGAGCGCCGGCGTAAAATGGTGCCGTGCGCAGCGCGCGCCGGCGGCGTGCGAGGAGAATCGAGGAGGAAACTCGCGCGCGGAGGAGAGTGTCGTTACTTTCCTAGATCAAGGGCGTTAATCGTCCGCAAAGGAGAAAGTCGCGGCTCCGAAGGAGGAAAGGAGCCCGTTGCTCCATTCTCGCTCCCTTTTTTTTTTAGAGTGCAAGCTGGGTAATTAACAAACACTGCTTAATTCACCTTTAAAGTACTAACTGTAGCGAAAGATCTTCAATAGCAGTTGTAGCGCTTGTTCAAAAACGTCGGACTTATTCGTCTATGCCAAGATAACTGGTCTGTAATTTTTTTTCTAGCCTTTCTTCAAAGGGCGTGAAGCTTAGAATATACTTGGCGCAAGTGAGCTGTAACACAGTGTGTAGTAAGATCTGCGAAAAACTGCTAGCCGGCCTAGTGGAAACGAATTCAGTGCAGTACTTGCGCAAAACCAAAGAGGGACGAAGAAAGGAGTGCACACGGACAAGCGCAGCACGGATTGCGCTTGTCCGTGTGTACTCCTTTCTTTGTCCCCGTTTGTATTCGCGCAAGTACTAAAATAAGATTTTTTTGTGTGTTGTGTGTGTTGTGTGTTGTGTGTGTGGGTGTGTGTGTGTGTGTGCGTGCGTGTGTGTGTGTATGTGTGTTAAACGCTGATAAAAGTATGCAACCCATAGTGATATATTTGTTTTCTCTATCGTATTACACCGAAAAACCCATCTTGCACATTACATGAACGCGGCTGAATATCCGCAGGTTAAATAAACAGCATATCAAAGCCTGCAAGATCGCTTGACGTAATATATGCCTTCGAGCAATCCGTTTGGCAAGTTCCCAAGACCCGACTGCGCTTATGCTTCAATGGTTTAGTCTCGGCCACGTTAGCATGCACGACAATAATAAACGCATAAATATAAATTATGCCTTATAGGCAGCACGAAGCACTTGTACACTACGTGCAGCTTGTCTTGTTTTATTTTATTAACAATGGCGGTGTCTCGTGTGTGACGTGGATCCAGTAAAACTCATAGAGTAAGGTCGAAGCTGCCCACCGAAATCGCCTTTTTCTCAGCCTTGATTTGTTTACGAGATACATCCGATCACCATGCGGGGCACCTTTCCCGCGAATGCTTTCCGCAGCACCGCGCCTCGTGTTTTTTCCGACAAAGCGTCTGATGGGACCCATTCTGAAATAAACTCCCCCGTCTTCGTCGTTGCATCCGGGCTATTGTGACACTGAAGCGTAATTCCCTTCTCTCTCAATGACGTCATGCGGAAAATGGGGGACCGTGCCTAGGCTGGGACAATTTGATGGCCAGAGAAGGCTCGTTTCGTGCGTCCATTAAGAGAGGATAGACGGGGATCTGAAAGAGCGTGTTTAACATGTGTACGCGGTCGTGAGCGCAAGCACTGACCCTGACCCTGGTTGCGTACTCACGACGCATGCTTGCAAGATGCGGTATTTCCCCGGAGGAAGGGGTGCGAATCGTATTTGACGGCCTGCGAGTGTCCACCAGTGACCAGTCAACGTCTGTCTGACGGCTCTGTCGTCGACGTGCCAAAGGTGAGCTATGAATTCATGTCGCGCTGGCAACAAACTGCTCTTTACATTGTTGGGCATTGGTATGTCGCACGAATTAACAGTTCTTTCGCGGTTCTTGCAGGTAGCAATTGATAGCGCGTAGTTATGTTTCAATACAGTGGTTTTGGTGCTTCTCCCAAAAAATATTCACTGGATTACATTGTGGAGCTGCTGCCGCCACGATCTCCATTACGTATGCGTCTCCTGATAAAATAACGATGATTATATTCGTGTACGCAAGGCTGGCTTCGTAAAACGCCGGGCATCTGTTTTCCGTCGCTACAACGGCTTGTACCGTACTACGTAACAAACCGCGAGCAAGAAAGGCACTTTCATGTGAACGAACTGCTTAGTCTCCTCGCTCATTCTGCTAAGTTTTCTTTTGCGAATTTGTTAATATTAATGTTTTTAATTCTATGAGCATTGTCAGTCTACAAACGCCATTTTGATAAGCTGCTGTGTACACAGAAATAAATATCAGAACGCTTGGTTTGGAGCCCCTATCGTTCAGCGTAGTAGCTCGACAGATTAGACCGTGCACGCATGCTTTGTAATTGTAAATCGCACGCTTACAACTTTCAAGAGAGGAATCCAGTGTTTTAAGACGCTCGTGCTAAACGTGAACGTTTCATGCCGTAATTTACCGCATGAAAGGGAAAAGCGCCCCCTCTTCTACAGGAAAATTAATAATTGTTGGGGTTTAACGCCCCAAGAAAGACGATATGATTATAAGGGACGCCGTAGTGGAGGGCTTCAGAAATTTTGACCACCTGGGGTTCTTTAACGTGCATCTAAATCGAAGTACACGGGCCTCAAGCATTTTCGCTTCCATCGAAAATGCGGCCGCCGCGGCCGTGATTCGATCCCGTGACCTTCGGGTCAGCAGCCGGGCACCTTATCTACTAGACCACCGTGGCGGGTTACTTGAAAATTGAATTCAGTTTTGCGTATGGAAAAGAAGCACCTGCAGCTTTGCGCAATGTTTAAGGAGGCGCATGCTCAATCCTAATTATACAGGGCAACGAAACAAACTAGGTCTCCTCTGGAGGCCGCGTTCCGTTAAGATATCCTCCCTGCGTTTGAAGGTGCGTAAAGTCGACCATTACAAGGCCCGGGTTCTGTACTAGAGTGTTGTTGATTTATTGCGGAACTAGCACAATGTGAAAAACGTGAAGAGGAGAGTACACGACATTAAAACAGCGATGTTTTTTTGCCTACCGCATACGTGTCAAGGTACTGCCACCTGGTGTGAAGTTCCTGCGTGCTGGTTCACTCCCTCCATTGGATATGGTGTCAGGATAGGCGAGATTAAGACAACACTGCGTGTGTGTCGTTCTTTTTTTGCGCGTTTTCTTTTTTCCGCCCTGCGCACAATATTGCGAGAAACCTTACTGTGACGTCATCATGGCTCTATATGAAATCGCTTACAGTGTCCATCTGGCTCTTTCATTTTTAAGGAAGGAATATCTTAAGCAATGATGTGCGCAGCTACATTGCTTTTATTTACCGTAAAAGTGTGCAGCAACATCTACAGTCATTGATGTGTTCTAGCGTAACTTCATTTGTAGATGCACTGAAGTATTTTTAACGAAGAAGGCTCGGCGTTATACGTTGACCCTTCCTGTCGCAATTTCGGTTTACACCTGCTCACAGAATAGGGCTGCACAGTGGATCTGACATTTGTACCCATATAA